>NC_135173.1:68732750-68857750 GCF_041146795.1 Maylandia zebra | reverse complement strand
ATTATATACGTGAACGTTGATGCTGACGTTCCTTCGTAGATTTCACCTGCTGAGGTTCTGCTGATGAGTAAGTAACGTCTCGATGTAACTATAACAACCTCTGAGAAAACACACGACCATCAGATAAAGGTGTGGGCTTGTCTTCATGTTTGGCCTCCATCTGCTTACATGCAGCTTTGCCTCCAGACCCAGATTCCAACCTAATGATGGGGGTAGCCAATCAGGACGAAGCCGGGGAGTCAGGCGGTAGCGTGCCGTCGCCGGTCGTCACTGAGACAGAGCAGGTGAGTCCAGAGACGGCTCATCTTTATTCATGGCTTCATCTTTGTTGGCAGCGCTTGCAGGTCGCTCTTCTTCTCCACATTTGCTGCTTTGTTCTTTCTGTAAACGGCGCCTCTGATCAAGTTCAAAGCCCGGCCCTCCTGACAGTCTCTCTTCATCAGCCTGACACGTTTTTCTGCGTCTTCAAAACCACTTTTCCTCATTTTCATGTTCCCGTATGTCTGTGCGTTTAGAGCGGTAATTATGCGCCGCGTAGCCGCTCGTCCCGCTGTGGATTTTAGGCGTGTTTTCAGTAATGTTTTTGTTCACCGTGAACTATTTTAAATGTTCGTATTTTCATTGCGCTGTCTTTTATCTCAAACGTCCTGCTTTTCAGATCGTGACAGACTTCTCTTCTTCCTGTTCCTCGCCAGTGGAGTTGTCAGCGACTCCACTCGTGTCGTTTTCCACATGCAAACAATAATCAGTATTTTATCAGTGAAGCTCGTTGCCCCTCCTGACACAAGACACCGAGAAGCATCTGAATGTCTGCAGGCCGTCACATCTCGTCCCATTTCACGCATCAAGTCAGTCACATCATCAGTAAATAAATGCGGCAGCGTGCAAAGACAGGCCGCACACGCTCAGAGCGCAGCTGACGAGCGTGTGCAGACCAGTCGACGTCTTCCATACAAATTTCACAAGGTTTTCTTCATTTTACTCAGCAACTTCCAGCAACCGCTCACCATCCAGCTGGGGATTTGTTTTCCTTAGCAACCAGAGGTCGCCAGGCGGTTGTCAGTGGCTCTGTATACACGTGCAACCAGAGACCACAGGAAGTGAAGAACATGCTAGTGCTAGCTGCTTCCAGGTGACTGAAGCAACTACCAATGCGAGTGAAGAGTACCTTTGACTGATAATAATAATAATAACCTGGTAATAAATATATTAGACGGTCACCTAGGCAACCGGAGCCTGGAACGTCCAACCAGCTCTCAGCTTCTAAGTAACAAACAAATCGCTGCCATCGTGGACACAGCGTTAGCGTCATTTCCTGTTTTAGGCTAGTTTCTCACCGTGTCGTGTCTTACTTCCGGTTTTTGTGATTTTTCTGACCCGCCCACATCGTCTCCACCTGTGTCCTGTTTTCCTGCTCATTACCTTTTTCATCTTTTTTTTTCTTTTTCATGTTTTTGGGTACATCTCTGTACAGACTCTTGATGGTGTCACAAATCAAGAAAGGATGTAAAAACTTGCTGTGAAAATGCGTCTAAGAAAAGTCTGCTGGCCACAGGAAACAGGAAATGGAAGCAGGAGATACTTGAACCTGCAGAGGGAGGGTGGGCACTCCTCTGAGAGGTTTGCATTACCCACCCTCGTGTGAGCGCGCTCACTGATCCAAAGCGCCTCCAAATAAGTTTCCTCTGAAGCTCTGCAGCTCACAGCGGAGGACCACTTAAAGCAAATTGACTTTACTGATGTGAATTATGACGATACTGATATCATGCATAAAGTTATTTACCCTCCGAAGGATTGAAATAAGTCATTCCCTCAGATACGGGGAACTAATATGAATGCAAATAGGATTAGGCTCCTGCATTAGTGTCTGATAAACAATTTACAGGCCTGAGCGTTCACCAGGGGATTCGCTCCACGCGGCGCCTGGAACGGGGGGGGGTTAACCCTCCATCCTCTGCGAGCGTTCGCCTTCACCGCGTCTGCAGACAAATAAAGAAACGCAGATTACTGGCGAGGTTGCCGATTTACCTTTAAATCAGATCCGATCTGTCCCGAAGGGGAAGCTCCGACCGAGGACGACGCAACAAATGGAATTACAGCCAAACCGCAGAGCGAGCACGTGGTGAAAGACGCCCTGCAGGCCGCCGCTGACAGTTAATATGCAGCGAGAGTTGAGCCAATGCATCTCAGGTGTGCCCGAACCTGCAGCGTGTCCATTTCTACCTTAAAATTTAAAACGGGCCCAGCTTCTTGAGCTTCGCCACTGAAGGCAGGAAAGCCATGAGAAGATGTGTGCAGAGTTCACTGAAGCAGCTCACCCACTCTCAGGCTGCTGTTTGACTATCCCGCGCTCTTATTTTGAAAGCGTAGGCCCTTCCTGTCTGGTTGGACATGTTTAGTCTGGGAGTCCTGGCCCCACAAGCTGAGAAACTCCGATCAAATCAAAGCCAATAAAGTTAAAAACAGAGCCCATCCTCGCCACGCTGACTCGTCTGAGGACACTGAGGTCGTCCTGCAACGGAGCAGGATATTGTGTCACTAAGTTACAGCAGCTTTGCATGACTCACAGCTTAAAATAATCCTTATTTGTTTTATACTCAACTCATTCTGTGACTCACACAAGCTCCTCCCCTTTTAAGACATCTTTCTGATGATTGGCCAACTTCATCACTAGCGCTGTTTAGTGAGAAAGTCCTGTTTAATACTTCAGATGGACATTTTAAATGTACTCTGAGTACTTTTTCTCTGATTATTAAAGTACACTTTGTTCCAGAGACTGCAGTACTTTTACGTGTACTCTGTGTGCTGTGGGGTAAAAGTGTCATCAGCCTCTTTCCACAGCACATGACGAACCTGATCACATGTCCACACAAACATACGACCACGTAAAACGAACAACAATCTGATTGTCGCGTGGAAGCTCTGAGATTTCTTCCTCACTGGTGAGAAAAGTTTATAACTTCTGCCTTTGAAGCTTTGATGCTGCTCAGTCTTTGCCTGGTACATAACGTCTGAAACGAGCCCCTGCGTGACTGTAACACGCCAGGCTTCACCGCCAAACCTGGAGAATCGTGTAGACATAGTAGCGATGGGCGCCTCGGCCAGCGTGGTGTTCAGACATTTTGTTTATCAGTAAACGTGCTCTCATCTAATGATCCAGCTGATCCAACGAGTGCTTGTTGGTCCACAGAGAAACACAGAGATGGCGGCTCGAGGCCGCCGGCCTGACGGATGTTTTAAACCTGGGACTGCGGTCGAAGAAGCATCGCTGCAGAAAGTGGGCGGACCCTCAGACCCGCCGACCTTCGCGGCGGTGAGCGCGAGCAGGCCGACCTCCAGCGGCGACGGAGGAGACGTGACCTGCTGCGACCTGCTGTCTCTGAGGAGCGACTCGGTATCTTTGGCCAGCGAGTCCAACGTGTTTGGGAGGGTGAGTGAAAGACGAAGAGCTGGGGCGTTCACGCAGACTTTTGTTTCCGAAGCAGGAAATCGGAAATGCCGAGCAGCTGTTGGGATTGGTTTACACCAGCCAGAGGTGTGGACTCGAGTCACATGACTTGGACTCGAGTCAGACTCGAGTCATTAATTTTATGACTTTAGACTTGACTTGAAAAAATGTTCCAAGACTTGTGACTTGACTTGGACTTTTACACCAATGACTTGGGACTTGAATTGGACTTGAACCGGTTTACTTGAAAAGACTTGATGTTTCACCCCAAATATAAAATTTAACACGCATACTATATTATATTATATAGAAAGTGTGCACCATTAATTCAATTCATTCATTTATTCAAACCACACTCCGTACGTATGTGTGCGTGAGCTGTAGCACAGCCAATCAAATTAACCAGATTTTCTTGTTTTTAAAAAGAAAAAAAAAAAACGCTCAAATGCTGCAAGGAGATATTTTTTTTCAGGTACATAAACTATGAAGTAGTCAACAAAAACCCGAAATGCAATATGCAAAACATGCAAGTAGAGAATCACAGACAGAGATGGAACAACTTCCAACTTTCTCCGACGGTTGAAGTTGTATAAAGAACGGTAGGCGGGGCTTCATGACTTCATCTAACTAGCAAATGTTGTCCAGGCTACGTTGGTGATGCAGTTTTTTTTAATGTGTATGATATTTTTGTCATGCGATTTTAAAGCCGGTCCTACAACCGCATCCAAGAATAACATGCAGCTTATCTCAGAACTGTCGGTGAAAATTATTCTTGGAGCTAAGTTTAATTGAGCTGCATTTTAAAGAGGTGCAATTTCACAATTTGTGTATATTTTCTACGTTCACTTTTGTCATGTGTTGAGAAAAACACAGATTTAAAAATTACATGGTCTAATATTTACATTTAGCATATAACTGCAACATGCTTTTTTTCGTTTTTTTTTTTTTAAAGACTCGAAAGGACTTGAAATTCAAAGTTTCAGACTTGTGACTTGACTCGGACTTTTACACCAGTGACTTGAGACTCGACTCTGACTTGCCTGACATTACTTGAGACTTGACTTGAGACTTGACTTGTGACTTGAGGATAAAGACTTGAGACTTACTTGAGACTTGCAAAACAATGACTTGGTCCCGCCTCTGCCTGTACCAGCTCTGCTGGTGTGAGTCTGACAATAATGAACTGTTACACAAATCTGGGTCTGTGCACACAGAAACTCACATTATGTGACATCACTCCTCGCTCCGATCACGGAACGCCAAAATAAAAGCACAAAGAAATAGGAAATATTTGCTGTAAATAGTTCACAGCAACGTGTGTTGCTTCGGACCGAGGTGATTTCTGTGGCATAAAGAAGAATCACGCTTCCATGATTAACTTATTTGTTTGTCCATCATGGACTGAGCACAGAAACGCTGAGCTCTGTGGGCAGGTACACATCAGGTATAACATCCATATGCATATCCAGGATGCCTGCAAATCCAGCCCATAGTGTCCACAACCAGAGAGCTAGCTTCTTACAGTGCAGTTTGTTCCACGATGAGGACAGAGGGGAGGGTCTGCATGTTAACACGTTTGGGCCAAAGTGCAGCTTCTTCCTGTAACGATGGAGCTGCAGCTAAAGTGATGTCAGCGGTTCAGAGTGCAGGTACGCCCTAGGTGACATCACATGGTCACTGTTTGTTCAGAACAAACCTTCAGTAAGAGTCAGACAACACTGCAGTAAATGTTTGAATTTTTGAATGGAGTCTGGTGTGTGGCTGAGGTTCTCGTCACATTGTACCCAGACTGTGATGTCAACAGAACCAAAACTAAACCGTGAGTGAAACAGGAAGACCCGCCCACTTCTCCCCTCCACGTTTATCACGGTGGTAATAAAGTGTAACGCACTGATAGAAACTATTGTGTTTAATTACCCTTAATTGGGTTTATCATTTATTAATGAGTGTTGTGAAGTTCGTTGACCTTAAACTAAAGGATGAGGTTGAATGAGGAGAAACAGGAAGTGCTCAGGTGAAGTCAGGTGAGCTCAGCCTGAGCGAGGCTCTGTCTACGTTTTCATTCAGGATTTTTAATGCGATCAAATCTGTTTCACCTTTGCCGTCCCACCTTTTAGATCTGAGTAATCACACGTGTTTGCGCCCTCTCGTTCAGCCTCTCGCTCTTACATTCGGACGCCGGCGAGGAAAAGCTGACCCCATCTTGTCGTGATGAACCTAGTGGACTGAACGGACTCCCGCCCTCTGCAGAGGTATCATCACGCTGGCGGCAGGCTCCACATCCCCCCCGCCGAATGAAGCTACGGCGTAATCATAATTCTCTTGACCTCCGATGACCCCTGCGAGGCTCTGACAACGAGGGCCACGCGACACAACAGACGGCGCCGCCCGCTCCAAAATGGCTTTTTCATTTCTCGAACAATCACACTGCGGCAGCGCTGAATGAGAGGGCAGATTACATAAGGTGGGGGTTCCCGGGGTGAGATGAGAGCTTTTTCTCCAAAACGCCGCAGTCGTTATCGCTCTCATTAAATTCCTCCTCTGACTCGGAGCCTGCTTTGAATCCATCCATCGGAACAACACGGCGGCTGGAAATTCTCAATTAATATGTTAATGTGTGCAAGATATTTCATCACAGGAAGCAGAGCTCAGCGCGCTCACAGGTTAGCGCCAAATTACAGGAGACCCACAAACAGCATCATCCGAGCCCACAGCGGCGCTTTGGAGCAGGAACGGGCCCTGAAGGAGCTCCAGGAGAACCCTCCCACCCACAGAAAGTTTCCATAAACATACTGTTCGCTGTTCTTTAGCTTGTGCTCCAGGCCCGATACGTCCGTGAGACCGAGTTTGGATCGGGGATTAAATGAGTGAACGTTACGTGAAGTGTGTGCGTTCCGCTCACATCGACATCAGAGCTGTGTAAAAATAAAAGCTGGCTCTTTTCTGCCTCTCTGTGCTTTGGATACGCTTTCTTCTTGTATGCAGACATTTCTAAAGGAAGAACTGAAATTCACACTATATGCTGTTAAACCATGAATAAAAATTTTGTGTTTTTTGCCATTACTTTATGCAACAAATGCATGTTTTGACAAGTGGAATTACATTTTCTATTAAGCTGGTGCCATATGTTAGGCATTCTTTAATAAGGAAAAACTAGTATGTCAAGGACTTTATTGTGAAAAGAACAGGAAGGCCTTTTGGGACAGACCCTATCCGGTTGTTCAGTGATGACGCGACGAATCCTACTTCCGGGTCTAAAGTAGTCTGCGTTTAATATGGCTTTTGTGTTGTTAACATGTTTAATGTTTTGTATTTTCTTCTATTTGATCTCAAAAAGCTCCTAAAACAGTCAGTGATCCCTGTTGACCTCCCTCGGCTTTTATTACCGCTAATCATTTATTTAAGCTCAGTTTTTAAAACCTTGGGATGTAACTACAGCCCAGCCCATGCAGCAGTATATGAATGACTAACCTCGTATTGTGGATGGCCCACAGGTGCCACCCAGCCTTCAATCGTCCCTGAAAATCACCATTACACGAGTAAACAGGAAGTTTAGCAAAGTGCAACAGAGTGTCTGGTGGACTCTGCCACTCGAAGATGCTGAGAGAAAAAGAAGCATGATTCAGGAGAACAGGACGGACTGAGGCTACTACAGGAAATCTGGTTCTTCAGCTGAAAAACTAAGTGGACAGTTTATTGACTTTGTGCTCTGGAGTTTGAGCCGTGATGACCACCACACAGCCCAGTTACTCATTTTTGTAGTGGGACACTGGGAGTTATGTAGGAGCTGGCAGCAGTGCACTCAGTGAAAGGACTACAACTGTTCATGGAGGTAACTGCACGGAGGTGAAATGGGACAGACTAGGAATGTTTGTGTTACATAGTTCATTATATAGTGACAAAATGTTGGCTTGTTTCATATTTTCTAACTGTGCATGTAACTGTAACATATACAGTTACATGCAGTTTATTGGTACTTACCCCCGACTGTGTATATGTACTGTATATATATATATATATATATATATATATATATATATATATATATATATATATATATATATATATATACAGGGAGTGCAGAATTATTAGGCAAGTTGTATTTTTGAGGAATAATGTTATTATTGAACAACAACCATGTTCTCAATGAACCCAAAAAACTCATTAATATCAAAGCTGAATGTTTTTGGAAGTAGTTTTTAGTTTGTTTTTAGTTTTAGCTATTTTAGGGGGATATCTGTATGTGCAGGTGACTATTACTGTGCATAATTATTAGGCAACTTAACAAAAAACAAATATATACCCATTTCAATTATTTATTTTTACCAGTGAAACCAATATAACATCTCCACATTCACAAATATACATTTCTGACATTCAAAAACAAAACAAAAACAAATCAGCGACCAATATAGCCACCTTTCTTTGCAAGGACACTCAAAAGCCTGCCATCCATGGATTCTGTCAGTGTTTTGATCTGTTCACCATCAACATTGCGTGCAGCAGCAACCACAGCCTCCCAGACACTGTTCAGAGAGGTGTACTGTTTTCCCTCCTTGTAAATCTCACATTTGATGATGGACCACAGGTTCTCAATGGGGTTCAGATCAGGTGAACAAGGAGGCCATGTCATTAGTTTTTCTTCTTTTATACCCTTTCTTGCAGCCACGCTGTGGAGTACTTGGACGCGTGTGATGGAGCATTGTCCTGCATGAAAATCATGTTTTTCTTGAAGGATGCAGACTTCTTCCTGTACCACTGCTTGAAGAAGGTGTCTTCCAGAAACTGGCAGTAGGACTGGGAGTTGAGCTTGACTCCATCCTCAACCCGAAAAGGCCCCACAAGCTCATCTTTGATGATACCAGCCCAAACCAGTACTCCACCTCCACCTTGCTGGCGTCTGAGTGGGACTGGAGCTCTCTGCCCTTTACCAATCCAGCCACGGGCCCATCCATCTGGCCCATCAAGACTCACTCTCATTTCATCAGTCCATAAAACCTTAGAAAAACCAGTCTTGAGATATTTCTTGGCCCAGTCTTGACGTTTCAGCTTGTGTGTCTTGTTCAGTGGTGGTCGTCTTTCAGCCTTTCTTACCTTGGCCATGTCTCTGAGTATTGCACACCTTGTGCTTTTGGGCACTCCAGTGATGTTGCAGCTCTGAAATATGGCCAAACTGGTGGCAAGTGGCATCTTGGCAGCTGCACGCTTGACTTTTCTCAGTTCATGGGCAGTTATTTTGCGCCTTGGTTTTTCCACACGCTTCTTGCGACCCTGTTGACTATTTTGAATGAAACGCTTGATTGTTCGATGATCACGCTTCAGAAGCTTTGCAATTTTGAGACTGCTGCATCCCTCTGCAAGATATCTCACTATTTTTGACTTTTCTGAGCCTGTCAAGTCCTTCTTTTGACCCATTTTGCCAAAGGAAAGGACGTTGCCTAATAATTATGCACACCTGATATAGGGTGTTGATGTCATTAGACCACACCCCTTCTCATTACAGAGATGCACATCACCTAATATGCTTAATTGGTAGTAGGCTTTCGAGCCTATACAGCTTGGAGTAAGAGATCATGCATGAAGAGGATGATGTGGACAAAATACTCATTTGCCTAATAATTCTGCACTCCCTGTATATATGTTTTATATTCATACCATATATGTGATTGATTCTACACAGGTGCCAAACAGGTTTCCTCCGGTTCCTAATTAAAAAATAACAGCTAAACAATTTCTGGCATTTTATAGAATTACAATAGAATATCATTTTATAATATAGACTTATTTTATTCTTAAAAAGAGAAACACTTTGTTTAATGTTATGCTCATTAAACAGAAGAATACATTTTCTTATCAAACTCTGTTTTGGTGAAGAATAGAAAACCTGACATTGTAGAGGAGCCAAGTGCTCCTAGTTTCTCTGAACACGTACAGAATAATCAGATTAATATTAAATGAAAGTTTAAAAAGTAAATTGAAAGCAATAAAAATTGTACAATAAATTTATTGCAACAACAATCATAATATAAATGTATCACAGCAACATAACCCTCATGGGTCTTTAGATCTCCAGCTTCCCAGCATGCACTGCACTAAGGTTAAAACTCAGTTTTCCCCTCGCATGCACACAAAACCTTATGATGTCTTTTTGTTGTTGCGATGAGTCTGAGGGGAGTCTGTGATCAACACTAAGACAAACGGTGATGGAGACAGCGCTGCTCTCCCCACGCTCTCTGATGTGAATACCTGCAGTTAAAGATGAAGACGAACCTGACGGTTAACACGAGCCAAACCCGTCACAGAGGAGAAGCTCTGACACGGAAAAAAGGACGAACCGGAGCTCCTCTGTAACGCACAAAGCTGATTACCTGAATAAGATGCGTAAAACAATGACAGGATAGACGGGAAACCACAGATGTGGAGTCAGTGGCCTCGACAGACTGATTTTAGTCGTCACGTACAAATCAGTCAGTAGACTGCTGGAGATACTGCTCAGATATGAACATGAAAAGTTGCAAACACGTAAAGCCACATTGAGCCCAGGTGTAATTAAGCCCCGCCCACACCAAGTCACATGTAACAAAACCTCAATAATCCAGTTTGTCCCTGAGCTGTCGGAAGGATGTTCATCACCGAAGCAGCGCTGCGGTTCGAACATTCGATGCAGCTTCCTCACGCACACCTGGATTTAACAGGTAACATAAAGCGTGAGTGAGGCTGAAGACCCTCCTGAAACGAACACCTCGAGTTTAAGCAGCTTCACACAGAGTGGGATTAAGGAGTCAGGAGCACTTTAAGTAATCAAGCTCAGTTCTGCGTCAGTGGACGGCACTTCATCAGAGTTGTTAATGCGCTTCTATCCGTCTCGCTGGACTGTTTAGGCGCTTTTCATTTCCAGACGGAGTCGCCGAGCCATGGCTGCGGGGCTCGCCGTATAATTATAGGGGAAGCCCCGCCCCCACGGCGTCCTGCCTCCTCCTCATAATAAATCATTGATGGCTGCAGGAGCTGACTGCCCACTACTTGGTTGCATTGCAGTTTTACCCTCATTATGGATCACAAAGACTGAGATAAGTCAGCTTTTATCAGTAATTTGTGCGTTTGAGTTCACGTTTATCCTTTAATGATAAAAAAATGGTCTTTAATAACCTTATTACAATAAACACTCGGTGGTGGATGACATAACAACAGTATATTCACGTTATGTTATTGGTCTGTATTATCACAGAGGGGGGAACTAGCGGTGGCTAACATTAGCCAGGAGAAAGAGCTCAAACCAAGCTGGACGTCCTGATGCAGCCGTAGCGCCCTCTGAGGGTTAGCTCATGGTTTTTGACAGACTTGATAAAAGCTTGTTTTCTATATAAAACATATTTAGTATAAAACTTTTATTTTGATCCACTCTGTAGTTTTTCTTTCTTTTTTCTTTCTTTTTTTTAATGGATAATGTTTCAATAGCAAACTTCTTTTCCTGGTTCGTCTGTCATTTTTATTTTCCGTGTATAAATTCATATTTCCTATCTTTTTTTATCTCTGCAGCCTTTTCTTTCTTCCTTTCCTTTTTTATGTAACAGTGACTTTAAGCTCTGTGTCTTTAGATGCTCAAACAGTTCTGAGATCATTTCTCTGAGCGGCCTTTGAGACTGGGACTCCTCTCAGCCTTCACCTCCTCCTCCTCCTCTCCTTTTTTAAGCCGTTGCCCACTCTGCAGGACTTCACTGCTCTGTGGTTTGATTGAGCGGCTTGTAAACGCCACCAATTAGGACGGGCGATTGGCATACAAAGAGGCCGCTCCTGAATAGTGATGAGAAGTGGGAGGCTTTCCTCCCTCCTTGGTCGTTGTCAGGGGATCTGAGGAGGAGAAGGAGGAGAAGGAAAAGCCAGGCGGCCGTGTTTTGACAGCCTGAATAGACGGAGCAGTGGAAGTGGCTGAGGAAGGCTTTTGTTATGCTAACTGCTGGCTAACGGGCCCTTATTCATGTCTCCTCGACACCGAATGACTTGATTTAATTATCTTGTTGCTTCTCGTGGAGGAGAGGGCTTCAGGACGGGAGCAGCGGAGGGTGAGGATGATGAGGGAGGGGGGAAAGGTCACTCTCCAGATTCCTGGGGAATGTTTTTTTGTCTTGACAGGATGACGGCACGAGTGTCTCCAGCCTTTGCAGAGGCACTATGTAATTCTGCGCAGATGTTTCCATGTTTTAATTACATGTAGTTTGAGAATCTGTCATCTCACCTCACTTCATCACATCCAACCCTGATACCACAGGGAAGCTGCTCTGTGCACACGATGCACCCCCACCCCCCCAAAACTGTTTGAGGCCGGGTGGAAGTAGTTCACACTGTTTCATTATTTTATGTACGGTTATTTTATCCTGATCAATTCAAACCTTGACTGACTGCAGATATAATGACTTTAAACTACATGAAAATACCTGAAACAGCTTCTGCTTGTCCCACAGTCGCTTACTGAGACTCCTCTGTGAGTGTGAGTTGGACCACTAATGAGGAAGATGAAGAGCGTCCTCCTCCTCTCCAGGGATTCACGCTCCTCCTTACCAACAAACCAGCACTCTGTTCCACACAGTGAATGTCCATCATAGGACGTCATCCTGCAGAGCTCAGAGGGCTGTTTTTTCCATTATTACCCATAATCCTTTGTGCCTCTGTGTTTTCAGTGAATGTGGAGCAGTTTTCTCAGAAGAACATGCAGACGTTCATCTCAGATTCTAACCCTCACTGTCAGAGAGGCGTCTGAAGAACTGTCTTCAATGAACAAGAAGTCCTGAAACTGGACACTGTCCAAACAAAGGCCAATACCAGTCTAAAGTGGGTCTAAATACCAGTCTAGAACTAGTCCAATACCAGTCTAGAACTAGTCCAACACCAGTCTAAATACCAGTCTAAAACTTGTCCAACACCAGTCTAGAACTAGTCCAACACCAGTCTAAACAAGTCTAAAACTAGTCTAAATACCAGTCTAGAACTAGTCCAATACCAGTCTAAAACTAGTCCAATACCAGTCTAGAACTAGTCCAATACCAGTCTAAATACCAGTCTAGAACTTGTCCAACACCAGTCTAAATACCAGTCTAGAACTAGTCCAACACCAGTCTAAACCAGTCTAAAACTAGTCTAAATACCAGTCTAGAACTAGTCCAATACCAGTCTAAAACTAGTCTAAATACCAGTCTAGAACTAGTTCAATACCAGTCTAAAACTAGTCCAATACCAGTCTAGAACTAGTCCAACACCAGTCTAGAACTAGTCCAACACCAGTCTAAACCAGTCTAAAACTAGTCCAATACCAGTCTAGAACTAGTCCAATACCAGTCTAAAACTAGTCCAATACCAGTCTTGAACTAGTCCAACACCAGTCTAGAACTAGTCCAACACCAGTCTAAACCAGTCTAAAACTAGTCCAATACCAGTCTAGAACTAGTCCAACACCAGTCTAAACCAGTCTAAAGCTAGTCTAAATACCAGTCTAGAACTAGTCCAATACCAGTCTAAAACTAGTCCAATACCAGTCTAGAACTAGTCCAATACCAGTCTAAATACCAGTCTAAAACTTGTCCAACACCAGTCTAAATACCAGTCTAGAACTAGTCCAACACCAGTCTAAACCAGTCTAAAACTAGTCTAAATACCAGTCTAGTACTAGTCCAATACCAGTCTAAAACTAGTCCAACACCAGTCTAAAACTAGTCCAATACCAGTCTAAATACCAGTCTAGAACTAGTCCAACACCAGTCTAAACCAGTCTAAAACTAGTCTAAATACCAGTCTAGAACTAGTTCAATACCAGTCTAAAACTAGTCCAATACCAGTCTAGAACTAGTCCAACACCAGTCTAAACCAGTCTAAAACTAGTCCAATACCAGTCTAGAACTAGTCCAATACCAGTCTAAAACTAGTCCAACACCAGTCTAGAACTAGTCCAACACCAGTCTAAACCAGTCTAAAACTAGTCTAAATACCAGTCTTCAACAATTCTTCCCGCAATCATTCGAATACAGTCAGTCTGGAACACCTTTAGTCTTTACCTGAAAACATCAAACAGTGTCAGCTGTATGCTGCACATGTGCTGCAAGACTAAACTTTACGAACGCTTGTGTCTGGACGAAACCCTTACACTCGCCGACAGCTGCAGACATCAGTGTAGCTACGTTTCCAGAGGTTTGACATAATGGATGTAGGCTTGACGGGTTTTTACTCCTCGACTCGGTTTCTATCCTAACAGCAAGCGTTATCGGTGGAGTCTGGGGAGTCAACTGTACTTTTATTTTCTCCCGATGACACAAAGAGCGACTGGAGAAGTGAAGAGGACTGCGAGCGACACAATGACTGAAACAGCGAACATGAAAGGGATTTATTCAGGGAAGAAATGAAAGAATAAACGAACGGCGCTCGTTAACACGCCGAGAGGAGACCCCTCCAATCTGCCAAGCTCACCACAGACTGTAAATAAATATGTCAGGTTGAGAGATGAAAGCTGCCTCATCCTCTCAGAGTCCTCTGAAGTGTGTTTTATCGAGCCTTTGAGAGCTGTAACCGTCTTTTTAGGGATTTAATGGATTCGTTAGATATTAGCCTTTAGCGCTCCTTCAGGGAGCATCACTGTCAGTCTGCTGGAGCCTTACATGATGTTCACACAGCAAACACATCACAAATGATCCCAGAGATAATTATGAATGCATGTCCTGTGAACGCAGGCTGCAGGTCCACTCTGCTTCCACTCAGGAAACAAACACCAATCAAAAATCATTCAGCGTCAGGAAAAAATGTGGCTGCATTTTTTTTTGAAAAGTAAACTAATTTAGGAGAGTTATGTAATATTTGAAAAAAAAAGTAATATTTTACCGTATTTTCACGACCATAAGGCGCACTTATGTCAGGGTTCCTGGGTCGGTGACCCAGTATTTTCAGTTCACGTTCACTGTTTATCTTCTGCCTGTTCCACTTCCTGTTTTATTGTGTTAGCCTTGGTCCATGTGCATTATGTTCCGTCCTCTTCCCATTTATCATTAGTTCATTATGTTCAGCTGTGTACTCACCAGGTTCTAATCTCTCATCACTCAGCCTGTGTATTTATGTCCCTCAGTTCAACCAGTCTAATGTCGTGTCATTGATGTTATTGTGATGTTGTCTCTCCGTCTGTATGTTCAGTTAGTCAGTCAGTGCTTCAGTCGGTCGTCCAGCCAGCCATTTTCTCCCTTTGTTCTGTTCATCCACTCCTTATAATAAATCGTCACCTACCTGCGAGTCCTGCGTTTGGGTTCCTTCTTCCTCGCCTCCACCCAACCGCTGACCGAATGACACGACCCGTGCCACGAAGACACGTTTGGAACCCAGCGGACTCGGACCTCTACGAGCGGCAGGAGGTAGCGCTCTCCTTGTGGGCGGAAAAGCTCAAGGAGAGACAGCGGCTCTTCGCGGAGCGAGAGCACGTCTTCGAGGGCACTCGCTTGGCTCTGGGCGGGCCTCGGAGACGCCGCGTTCCCCCACCTGCTGCCTCACCTGTACCGGAGCATTTGCCGTGGAGAGTGGACGTTCCACGCCGCGCTTCGGCCACTCCCTCTCTCGCCACTCCGCTCCTCGCTCCCACACCCGCCGCCTCATCCGCCGGACCTCCACCATCGCCGCGGCACAACGGCTACGCCTCCCACCTCGGCTCAACGGAGGCTACCGCGCCAGAGGCTCTGCTGTTTTCCCCGGCCGCTTCCGCTTCCCAGAGAAAGCGGCGCACACGCCGCCATAGAACGGACTACTTTCAGCCACTCCCGATGGTGAGCTCCAGTGACTGTTTTTCGCACTCACCATCTGATTATTCACTTAAAACGCACAATAAACCCATCTCTCATTCATGGGATGTTTCCCTCCTGGAGGATTCTGTGGACTGGGAAGATTTGTTCTGCTCTGCTCCCCCAAAGACTGTAAATAGTGGTGGCAGAAAAATCAGAACAATCTCCAATAAACCTGCCAGTAACACACACACCGTCACTATTTCCACACCCAGTATTCAGCCATTTCCCACCAGCACAGGGGCCCAGTCTACGCCCACACCAGTGCCAGCTCCCAGGAGGAGGGCAGCTGCGACCCGGTCTACCTCCACACCCGCTTCTGTTTCTCAGGTGGGGGTGACTGGTGTCCAGCCACCTTCCGTGCCCGTCCCAGCGCCCAGGTTGAGGGCAACCAGAACCCAGCTTGACCTCCCTGGAGGCTTGGAGGAGCTAACCGGTCCACCTGCTACTTCACCACTTCATCCACCTCCTGACCCAGCCTTTCACGCCCTCGCACTATCCCTAGTTAGATTAGCTGAACTGTCCCCTGCCCAGGCACCAGCCTTACGAGCCCAAGCCGTAATTTTATCTCCGTCACTAGCTCAATCTGTAGCTCAGCCAGCAGCCACGCCTGCCTCTGTTCCTCCCTTAGCATCTCCACTCCAGTCAGTTCCCTCACCTGCTGTTCAGCTTTCCCTCCAGTCAGTTCCCTCACCTGCTGTTCAGCTTTCCCTCCAGTCAGTTCCCTCACCTGCTGTCCAGTCTCCTCCTGTCCTCCAGTCACCTCCTGTAGCTCAGTCCCCTCCTGTCCTCCAGTCACCTCCTGTAGCTCAGTCCCCTCCTGTCCTCCAGTCACCTCCTGTAGCTCAGTCCCCTGTCCAGTCAGTCCAGTCGCCCCCTGTTTCCCAGTCGCCGGTCTACCATCCTGTTCAGTTCCCGGACCTGCAGCCACAGCACCCAGAGCCAGCTGTGAGCCTTCCTGCTTCTCAGCCAGGGGTTTCCGCACCCGCTGGCCCAGCCAAGGGTGAAGTGTGGGCGTTGATCGTATATACCGGGACAATCGCACATACCTGTATAAAAGAACAGGTATGTGCATTATGCAGGACATCGTTGTTTTAACAACCCTGAAAATGGCAAAGAGACACGCTTACGAAGCACAGTTTAAACTGAAGGCCATCAGCTACGCGGAGGAACATGGAAATCGAGCAGCCGCGAGAGAATTTAAGATTAACGAATCGATGGTTCGCAAATGGAGGAAGCTGGAAAACGAGCTCCGGCAGGTCAAGAAAACGCAGCTGAGTTTCCGCGGACATAAGGCGAGGTGGCTCGAGTTGGAGGAAAGACTCGAGCGGTGGATCATCGAGCAAAGAGCGAGCGGGAGAAGCATTTCGACGGTCACCATTCGGCTAAAAGCAGTTTCACTAGCTGAAGAGATGAACATTGAACATTTCCAAGGAGGTCCGTCTTGGTGCTTTCGTTTTATGAAACGGTGCCATTTTTCCATCCGGACCAGGACTACGGTAGCGCAGCAACTTCCAGCGGATTATAAGGAAAAGCTGGCCATCTTCCGCTCCTACTGCAGCAAACACATCGGCGACAAAAACATCCAGCCCAGCCACATCACTAACATGGACGAGGTCCCGCTCACTTTTGACATCCCGGTGAGTCACACTGTGGAGAAGCAGGGGACCAGCACGGTAGCGATACGCACAACGGGGTTTGAAAAGTCTTGTTTCACTGTTGTGCTTGGCTGCCATGCTAATGGACAGAAACTGCCGCCTATGGTGATTTTTAAGCGAAAGACTTTGCCTAAAGAGAAGTTTCCAGCAGGAATCATCATTAAGGCAAATGAAAAGGGCTGGATGGATGAGGAAATGATGAAAGAGTGGCTGAGGGAGGTGTATGTAAGGAGACCAGGTGGTTTTTTCCACGCATCACCATCGCTGTTAATCTGTGACTCTATGCGTGCCCATCTCACAGCCGATGTGAAAAAAACTAGTGAAACGAATGAACTGTGAGCTTGCTGTCATTCAGGAGGCCTGACAAAGGAACTCCAACCGCTGGACATCGGTGTGAACCGCCCGTTCAAAGTAAGGCTGCGAGCGGCCTGGGAGCGATGGATGACCGATGGAGACCACAGTTTCACTAAGAGTGGAAGGCAGCGCCGGGCGAGTTACGCCACAATTTGCCAATGGATTGTAGATGCTTGGGCTAACATGTCTGCTGGCACTGTTGTTCGAGCTTTCGCAAAAGCCGGCATCATTTCCGAGGAGCCGCACGGCACGGAAAGTGACTCTGACAGTGAAGACAGTGAACTTGGCATGTTTGATGGAGATTTAGCGCAGCTGTTCAATTCAGACACAGAGGATGAGGACTTCGATGGGTTTGATTGATGATAAAAATGTGAGTACCAAACTTTGTTTTGCTCCTGCTTTATTTTTAAATACGCACACTTGTATGCTTGTGTGTTGTTGATGATGACGATTACTGGTAATAAAAATGTGAGTAAGGTACCGAATTCAGGTTTGCTCCCGCTTTATTTTTAAATACGCATACGGTACTTGTATGCGCCCTATGATCCAGTGCGCCTTATGTGTGTGTTAAATACAGTAATGGCACACATAACTGAGACTGCGCCTTTTAGCACAGTGCGCCTTATGGTCGTGAAAATACGGTAATCTAAAAATAAAAAAACTCTAATATTTCATGACATTCAGAAACATGTAAAAACAAATGTGAAGAAAAAACTGGATACTTTTCCAAGAAAAACCAAAATCTGGCGTGGAGTCACCCGTCGTCCTACAGCATCGCTCAGATTTCACTGATCGGGTTTGTGCTCACACGCCGCCAAACGCTCTGAAGGATGTTTCAGAACAATTAATAATGTTATAAACTTTTAAAATACAGTGGTCCCTCGCTATAACGCGGTTCACCTTTTGTGGCCTAGCCCATTGTCAATCAATCTCGCGCCGTGTCTCCTGTGCAGTACAGAATGCGTTCAGCTTGTCAAGTTTACGTAAATCTTTCATCTCTACAGTGTGACTCTGAAGTGCTGCACTGCATGTTTGTAAGTTTTCTCCCAAGCAAACACAACACTGTCGACGAAACGCTTTGCACCGTCAGAGGCTCCTGCGGTAGGAAGATGCTAACCATCGCACAAACAGTTGGACTTCTGGACATGCTAAAGCAGTGGTTCCCAAACTTTTTTTGCTGCCTTTGTTTTATAAGAAAAATGCGCGCACGCACACGTCCTCCACCCACACACGCCCATATTTTGCTCCATTGCGGTTTATTTTACACCTCAAACATTTAGTAAACAATTAAGCAAATACAAGTAAACTGCAGGTAGTAATAAATAAACTACTAACTCTTTTACGCTGCGTACACGGGTGATTTTGAACACGCAGCTGTTTCGTCCACGTAAACGGCGTTTCGAATCACCGAAAACTGAGACTTTTAAAACTCCTTTTTTTGCGTTTCCGTGTGGACGAGGAATGCAGAGTTGGTCACGCAGCGTCAAAGCTATGTGCCTTTTTCACGCCACGCTGTGGCCACGTTATTGTTTACAGGAGATGAATCGCAGAATGATAGAGACGAAATACTGTTAATCTGACTGTCTGCAGGTTTACACGCAGTTACTGTCCCTCCATTACAAAGGCAGAGGCTCACGGTGTCATTATTTTACATGTAGTTGTTTTTTCCTGTGTAATAATGTTCAACATTGCTGTCAATACATTTTTCAAAAATGCCTCTCTGTGGTTAAAAATATAAACAACTGTGGGATCCTGTTTGTCCGTGATTTAAACAGCCCAGCGCTGCTCCCGACGCAGGGAAGACCTGCAGGGAGACCTGCCTCAGCACCTGTGCAGGTGAAGCCAAAGGGCAGATTTGCTTCACCATATTTTCTTTGGCTTAGAATGAAGTTGGTTTGGAAACATATTCAGCGATGCTTCATCTCCTGCTTTGCGTTTGTGTGGGCGCCGTGCTAGCAGTGTCCAAGCGTTGTTTTTTATTTTTCCCCTTTTCTTACCCCCCCCCCCCCCCCCCCCCCCCCCTTGCAATGGCTCTGTGCCCCCCCTTGGGGGCGGGCCCCACACTTTGGGAAGGTCTGTGCTAAAGGCAGAAGTTACCATATTTTTTGGATTATAAGGTGCAATAAGGAAACAAAACAGTCAGATAAGTCAAACTTTACTCATCTCATTCTTCTTGCTTTGTCTACTTCCGCACCATTGATTCGTTAATGATTCGTTACTGTTGAATTCTTTGGCAGCTGATTTGATCTTTGGTTTCATTCGATAACACTGGACTTATTTTTCTACGAAGGTTTAAACTTTGAGAGCGTTTAAACAAGAGAGAAGAGTGTGAAAATGTTCATGCCTGTGTGGGAAAGTGCATAAAGTGTGTGGTGAGGGGTTTCACAGCCTTAAAACATCTATAATAATTGTAAAAAATAAAGTTGGCTACTTCGTGGATTTCACCTGTCGCTAGTTATTTTTAGAACGTAACTCCCGCGATAAACGAGGGAGCGCTGTATGTCAAAGCAGTAGAAATATTTTGTGCTGAGAACTCGGTGTAAAGATTCTGTCTGACGGGGATGTCAGAGCTAAAAGTTTTCTGTGAATGTTGATGAGTTTGTGTTGTTGTTGTTTGGCAGAGCGAGGAGGACGACACGAGGAGCGTCACAACGTCCTCCGTCATGGTGAGACACAAAGAGCCTTCGCTGTGTGTGTGTGTGTGTGTGAAAGAGCTGAAACAGACCCTCCCCCCAATGCCGTTCCCATGGTGATGTCCCATAATGACACAGCGCTGGCTGCTCATTGGCTGTGATGGCCTCCTGCTGCTGTCTGACTGGACCCAGCAGGAACTGTCCGCCTGTTACTGGGCTGTAAGTTTGCAGAGCGACAGTTTCGTTATTGATTCGTGTCCAGATCGCGGAGTCTGATCGATGTTTGTGGCTTCAGTTTGTTCAGGCTCCGGCTTGGATTAACCAGCGTCTGCTGCGACACCAGTTATACTTTACTGACCGAGGTAAAGTCCAGCCTCTCGTCAGTCCAACACGAGCTCCAAATCAGACCAAACCAGACTAAACTACTATCTGGTGTCCATGAGTGTACAGCTCTCGGTTGGTTTCTGAGTCTCAGCCCTTCGGACGCCTACGCCAAGCTGAGGGCAGGTTTCCTCTGCAGCTGACTGAAAACACGTCTCTGTGCTGGAAACAAGTTTTAAACGTGCACTGAGCTGGACGTGTTTTCTTCCTGCTGCATCAGGGTCGACTGCGAGCCGTTAGCCGTGTTGCTCGCCGCCACGGCGTGCCATCAAGCTGAAGGACGGCCTCCCTCTGTGCCCGCCCAGGCTGTGTAATTAACACGGAGCTATCAGGTAAACAGTGAGGACAGCCCGGCAGGCCTCTGATTAAAGGCCTGGGTGGTGCTTCGCAGCACCCTGCTGGCCAATAAACACCACTAATGGCGTCAGGATCCCCGCTCGCCCGCCGCCCAGCAGCCCCCGCCTTGGCTAGAGGACAACGAGGACGCCAGTTTATGACAGAAAATCAAGACACTAGAGGAAATGTTACAAAATCAGTTTTTAGCATCAAACTGAAAGTTTGGAAGAAAACACGTTCACCTCGCTCAACAGTTCCAAATGTCAGGGGGCGGAGACAGCCTGGGCTTCGTCGCTTCTTCATTGGTGTTCGGTTATAGTTTAAATACAGATGGAGGTCACCTTCCTCTCCTTTCCTCTCCCTCCCCTTCCTCCCCCAGTCTCTGTTCCACAGGGTTTCTCTGGATCCTCTGGAGAAGGAGTGGCTGAAGAGCTGTGCCGTGGGGAATGTGGCCACCCAGCGCCGGCTGCTCGCTCAGGAGCCCGGGCTCGTGCTAAAGAAGGTCCGCTTCAGACTTAGTGCTCCTGTGCGGTGCTCTGACGCAGAAGGTGTCATTTAGTGATCAGTAGCTGCTGGATTAAAGCCATCAGTGTTTGTTACACACACAGCGATGCTTGAATAGAGTCTGGTGCATTAGCTGGAGCGCGTGCAGTAGGACTTATAGGCGGAGATAGTGAGCACGCCGCTATTCTGATTCATCCTCTAAACACTTGAACTCTTTCCTTTTTCCTTTCCTCTTTTCTCACCTCGTCAGGATTTCATCACTGTAAGTAAAACACTTGCTTACCTGCTCACAGGTCATATTTTCATAGGATGACTGAATTATTTCTGTTTCACACGTGCAGCTCAAAGAGCTTCACGGAGGAGGATTAGAGAACAGAAAGGTCACACGGGCCGGTCTCCCATGGAAATATGTGCATTCACCAACCAGCTGGTGGGTGGTAGCTGGTGTCAGTGGGTGGAACCTGTCACAGAGAGGTTGACCATGCTGCACTGAAAGCCTGTTGCCCGTATCTGTATAGAAGATGCTGGCTTGTCTGCTCGAAGTATAGCATAGCATCTTTATTTATAAGGGTTAGGGGTGCTACAAATATAGAAGAAAGAGAAAACAGTTTAAATTCCATATAGAATATCTTAAAATTAAAAATAATGTAATTAATAAGAAACATATTAAGAGACATCAACAAGTCCTGCTGTGCTGAAAGCCAAGGTAAATAAATATGTTTTAAGACGTGATTTAAAAACAGATAAGGAAGGTCCTGTCTAACATGTAAAGGCAACTCATTCCACAGTTTTGGTGCTGCCACAGCAAACGCCCGATCCCCTCTGAGCTCACGATTAGTCCTGGGCACGCTCAGGAGGAGCTGGTCTGCCCACCTGAGGGGCCGGGAGGGTATGTGTGGATGAAGAGCTCAGAGAGGTACAGAGGGGCAGCATTGGACAGACATTTAAAAACAAATAAAAGCAGCTTAAAATGATCCTAAAATGCACGGGCAGCCAATGAAGTGAATATAAAACTGGGTGATGTGCTCGCATCTACGAGTGCCAGTCAAAAGACGTGCAGCAGCATTCTGAGCTAGCTGCAGTCGAAGAACAGAAGATCGACTCACCCCAAAATGAAGAGAATTACAGTTGCCTTCACAATAAGAACTGCACCTTCGGAAATGTTTTGGTTGCAGTGTAAAAACACAACCGTTTACGGTGGTGCAACACCATCTTTGTGACTGATTTCATCTGGTGACAGCCAGCAACAGCAGCCACTGACCTGGTGACACGGTTTTCTCCAGCGACCGGAGGTTTCCAGAGAATCACCGACTGGTCTCTGTCTGACTGAGTTTTCTTTTACTACATCTCGCCAAAAACAAGTGAAAACCAACAATTAAACATCAAAACCTGCAGGTCCTCTGATGCCCAGCAGAGGCAGCAGTGAGTCCTCACAGGCAGCTTCCTGCTAAGCTTCGCCTCAGCTCATTGGAGACCATGAACTGACCTCTGGACCCAAACTTTCAAAGCTCCCAGTCTGCCTCCTAACTTTGTTGTGTTGTTTTGGACAGGAACCGCCTTTAATCTGAGGCTCTCTACTGGAAGCAGGAAGTAGGTGTGGCTTTACTTTTGCAGACAGTAATAATTGGTTCATTTAATAATAAGTGTTCCTCTGGTTCCATGCTGCAGCCTGCCGCTCCACCTGAGCTCTGCCGTCACCACGCTGTCAGCAAACGTCGATAAATGGCTTCAGAGCCGGACGCTTTCACAAAATAATTGGCTTAAGGAAATTAAATGTTCAAAGAGCAACAAAGACGTTAGTAATCTGCTTATTGAAAAGAAAGAAAGGGGAGTGCAGCTGAATGAATGGAGGGGGGGTAATGATCCTATTAGTTTGGATAAGAAGCTGCTGAGAGTCAGGCAGCAGGTGAGGACGAGGATCAGATAAACAGAAGACTGAGGACGGAGGCTTCATGGTTACTGTCTGGACCGTCCTGAGTAAACTACGCTGACGTGTGAGAAGAGCTGTAATCATTTTCATGAATAAAGCTGAGCTTATAACAGCTTCACTTAAGCTAACCGAGGAGTCACACTGTAGATTTTTACACAGAAAAAATGATTTTGTTCAATGAAACCTGATCCATGAAGTGTTTAACATACACTGTGGTTATATTCACACTTACATCAATTCTCTTTATGCAGGCGAAACACGTTTGTACCTACAAACTCTTTAATTCTAGTACAAAATGTTTTATAGCAGACTGCCTGCATTCACAAGGTCAGGTAAAAAGCTCTGAACGGTGGAGAAAATGCTCCAAAATAAATAAAAATTCATATAAACGCACAAATGATAACAAAATGAAGCTAGCATGTGGAACCACGGGTAAAACATCCATCCAGCACAGAGGCTTGGGTGGGACCAACATACGTGGATTTAGGCCCAGAGACCGGTCAGCGACCACATGGTAACCTCCAGTTGCTAGGGAAAAATGTGCCCTGGGGAGTGGTTGCTGCAGAACACCTACCTGTTATTGCACCCACTTGTAGGTTGCATGAATTGTCATTTTTGTTTTTGAGCTGTGCTGTGCTGAAAATAGAAAAAGTGTAATGCAAACTGAAACACAGAAGGTTCACCTTTAAAATAAAACTTTACCGTCTCACCACCAAAACCAGGAGTGAAGGGAGGACAGGACAAAGGCACGCTGTGCAGCCAGAGATTAATAATAACTAATGATTAAATGCAGAGAGGTGTGTAAACACAAAGTGACTGACAGGTTTTATTGGTTTTATCTGAATTAAGAAGCAGAAAGTTAGCGGCCATCCAGGTCTTTATGTCTTTAAGACATTCCTGCAGTTTAACTCATTGGTGTGTGTTATCTGGCTTCATGGACAGATAGAGCTGGGTGTCATCTGCATAGCAGTGTAAATGTATGCTATGTCTTCTAATGATGCTGCCTAAGGGAAGCATTTTAATTTTTCATATTTATTTCCTATCTTATTCATAGCCTTTTCCTTTTTTGTTTTCTTTAGGTCACGAGCAGTTGTCCAAGCATTTCACTACATATCGTACTGTGTATGACTGTGTACGTGACAAATAAAATTTGAATTTGAATTTGAAGCATGTATAATGTAAACAGAATTGGTCCTAGCACTGAACCCTGTGGAACTCCATAATTAACCTCAGTGTGTGAAGAGGACTCTCCATTTACATGCACAAACTGGAGTCTATTAGATAGATATGATACAAACCACTGCAGTGCAGTAATAAATATAGCAGCACTTCGACTCTTGAATGAGTGAAAGGTCATGACCAATAAATCAATCGACGGGATGTGTTTGTTCCACGTTAGTTTGGACAGTAGTTTAGCAGCCAGCAGCTTTTGTCCCTCCTGTTTTCAGTCCTGCTCTCAGGCTGTTTCACTGTGAATTCATCGGCTTCTGTGTTCTGACTCTTTCCGGCTGCCGCTGACGGCCTCCTGTGATGCAAACCTGCCGTACATGAAGGGGGTGAGTTTGGCTTCGTTAACATGAATCATCTGAACACAACAGAACACCTCTGCCTTCTGCCTCAATTAGCTGAGCGCCCATATCACAGAGAGCAGCTCCCTCACCTCCTGTCTCCCGTCACCACGGCGAGTTTAAACAAGTCGGACGTTCACGCGAGCAGAGGGCGGCGTTAATGTAAAATTCAGTTCATGTAAACTGGCCTCACTCAGACGTCCTGTGTGTTTGTTTGAAACACCTGCAGAAATGCAGCACTGCGCTGCGAGCCGTGCAGCCCTCTCTTCAAAGAGGCTGACAGCTCTGACAGCCTGCCATCAGGTTAATCACAGCAACATGGACGGATTACCGAACACGGCGTGCACAGAGACGCCGAACCACCGCACAGAGACTAAACCCTGCCGAAAGCTAAGAAGCACAAATACAAAGAAACGCAAAACAACGACAAAGAGACAGAAACGGACACAAATATGGAAAAAAAAAATTAAAAGTCAGAGATTTTATCAAACTGATAAAATGAAGAAACGCAGCAACAACACGGCCTTATCGCATGTGCGTCTTCCTGTCTGTGGTCAGCTCGTTGAGCTGTTTTGTGTCTCGGGGTCTGGAGATTTCGGGGGGCTCAAACACGCCGGCGCCGACTGGCCTTCCGCTGCGCGCCTTGGACGCCGCATCGGGATGGCGGGTCCACGCTCATTAGGCCTGCGTGCGATTGGAGCGGCCCAGCAGCCAGACAGCAGGCGTGTGTAATGATATTGTAATTACATGGTAATTAATATCTGAGCAGACAGCGAGCCTGAAGGGAGGCGGCTCGGCTCCCAGCAGATGGGAGGGACTGATAATTTCTCCACAGCCATTCGCCGGAGCCTCTGTACTTTTATTTGGTGGCGGTTTGATTTCACGGTGCTGAGCGGAGGATCTCGGGAACGGCGAGATTGTCCTTGTTTGTGAGCGGCGCTCCTGCATCGATCTGTGGTTTCCTTTCTTCTCCTGCAGCTCTTTGAGACCCCGTCCCAGCATATGTTCCTCATATTCATTGTTAAGTCAAAGTGTGACTCCACAGCCAATAAAGAGCCGGCTTTTCAGAGCGCCACATATGGCAGAGCTGTTGCAGGCTGTCTTTGAAAACTCTACACAAGCAGAATTTCACACAGCTCTAAGCTGCCTATTCAAGAGCTCCGGCAAAGGGACCCCTCCATATGGCCTCGCCTAATGTGCCCCCCCTTCCATTAGCTGCACAGACCTCCCCGTGCAGAAATAACAACATTAATGGCGTAGCCCTCTCGCCACTTGACAGCGTTGCTCTCCTTTTCATGCCTCGCTTGATCAAAACGGAAGGAGTGAAGCTGACGCCTTTCTGATGTGCTTTTTGCCTGCTGCTTCCAGGCGAGCGGCGCTAACTCATCCCGCGCGTCCCTCCTCCACCTCCAAAGGGCCGACAGATGCTCGGCACACCGAGCCCGACTGTTGGCAGGCAGTCGGCGGTTTGTGCCGGGTCACTGTCGGCGCTACCCCCGGATCTGTGCGAGGACAACGGCTGTGAGCGTCTCTCGGAGGCCCGAGTGTCCCGCTGAGGCGGACAGGTGTCTGTCATGTTTGCAAATGTGTAACATGGAGCTTTTGTGGCTCGTTGAGTTGGCCCGTGTTCTAGTTGGCTCGTTAACCATTTAAAGGAACAGAAAATCCCTGCACTGTGCACGATCCAGAGATCCTGCATTCAGACAGCCTGCAGGTCTCTCAGTCTGCTGGTGTTTGTGAGAATGTGTCCTTGCTTCTGTAGTAGACTCTAAATCAAAGATGTCAGAAAAAACTCATTCAAACTAACAGATTCTGGACTCTAATTCAAGCTGATCGTTATTCAGATGCATCAGTGCTTTCTACTCGTCCGGATCAGTTTGACTCTTTCAGCCTATGGCTCGTCAGAGCATTGCCGTAAATGCAGAATAATCTGCTCTGAGAAGAAAAGCATTCGATGTTTGAGTTTGGAAAAGTAAGTTTTGCCTCTGATTGACTCGAGGAAATGAATAAATGTGTCCTCTGCAGTCTTGAACACCTGCCTGTGTGAGGCTGAGGTGGAGGCACGAACAATCTGGTCGAGTGTTGGAAGAGGCCGGCGGGTGAGGCCGGCTTCAGTTAGCACCTTTTAATGAAAACTCTGGGCTTAGTGGTCAGTCTGCACCTCGCCGCCAACACGGGCACGCTGCCAAAATAAACCTCCATGAAGCATCCTGTGGACATTGACAGGTTTTTCCCCTCCTGTTCCTGTGATGGCGGCGCCCCGCTCGGTTTTCACGCTCACGGTTGTTGGCTGAATGAGGAACATCAGTGCGGCATAATTAAATGGGCGGAAAACAGCAGAAAACGATGTTCAGGCTGTTTAATCCAGTTTAGAGCAGCACCACGAGGGAAGGGGTCCAAATAACAGGACCAGGAGGAGGGGCTTCTGATGAAGCAGTGTGAGGAGGAAACGCAGCATCTTACCAAGGACTCGCATCAGGACGACTTTAACATCCATCAGAATGAGTCATGAATCAAATGTTTGCTGTATTAAAGCAAAACGAGCTTCGATCCTCCCTCCGGATGCACGGAGGACTGATGAGTTGTGTGGGATTATATATCCACAGACATCAAAAACCACTGCAAGTAGTTAAAGAAGGGCAAGAAACTCCATTTAAAAAAAAAAAACAGAAAATGACCATGATTCCTCCTACAGTCACTTTAATATTAGGATTACAGTCTGATATTTGAAACAAGCCCTTCATTCTCCCACTAAGTTTAACGTTTTCTGTTTTCTCCTCTTCCACTCACTCGGACACACAGTTTGTAAGTCCATCTTTGTGTCTCTGTGTGCAGTGTTTGTGCCGTAGTGTTAGCACAGCTGCCAATGAGAACTTTACACACAAAGAAAAATAATATACTCTGAAAAGTGGATCTGCTGCTTTCAGCTCCACATTATTATTCCTGGACTTCACCAGAGTAGTTTTCCATGATTCACGATTCAAAATAATATCTGACAACACTGGGCCTCAGTGCAGCCCCTCAGTGCACCCTCTCTCTGAAACTAGCTGTTTAGCTTCTCCCCTTCAACCAGCTATCTTAGGATTAGCTAGGTTCCGAAGCCTGCTGAGGGGCAGCACCCAGTGCTTAAAAATAGAACTAAACATTGTAAACTTAAAAATGTGGAGAAGAAGAGTCAGTCCACTTTGATGGTTATTGTAGAGCTCTTATTGTCTTCTTCCCAGAGTATCAGATACTGCTGTTCTGTCAAAGGTCATCATGAGCAAGTTCAGACATGTGCAGGAAGTCTTTCTTTCTGATGGACTGGTGACCCATCCAGAGTGTACCCACTCCCATACCGGAAAAGATGGATGGAAGGACGGACAGACTGACGGATGGATGGATGGTTGAATGGTTAGACGGATGGATGGATGAATGGTTGAATGGATAGACAGATGGGCGGATGGATGGATGGATGGATGGATGGATGGATGGATAGATGGATGGATGGATGAATGGTTGAATGGATAGACGGATGGATGGATGAATGGTTGAATGGATAGACAGATGGGCGGATGGATGGATGGATGGATAGATGGTTGAATGGATGAATGGATGGATGGTTGAATGGATAGATGGATGGATGGATGGATGGATGGATGGATGGATGGATGGATGGATGGATGGATGAATGGTTGAATGGATAGACAGATGAATGGATGAATGTTTGAATGGATGGATGGATGGATGGATGGATGGATGGATGGATGGATGGATGGATGGATGGATGAATGGACGGATGGATGGATGGATGGTTGAATGGATAGACAGACGGATGGATGGATGGATGGATGAATGGTTGAATGGATAGACAGATGGATGGATGGATGGATGGATGGACGGATGGACGAACGGACGGGTGGATGGATGAATGGTTGAATGGATAGACAGATGAATGGATGGATGGATGAATGGTTGAATGGATAGACGGATGGATAGACGGATGGATGGATGGTTGGATGGATAGGCGGATGGATGGATGGATGGATGGATGGATGGATGGATGGATGGATGAACGAATGGACGGGTGGATGGATGAATGGTTGAATGGATAGACAGATGGATGGATGGATGAATGGTTGAATGGATAGACAGATGGATGGATGGATGGATTGATGGATGGTTGAATGGATAGACGGATGGATGGATGGTTGAATGGATAGACGGATGGATGGATGGATGGATGGAGAGACTGATGGATGGACGGATGGATGGAGAGACTGATGGATGGACGGATGGATGGAGAGACTGATGGATGGATGGATGGATGGATAGACAGATGGATGGATGAATGGTTGAATGGATATGCCTGTGAAGGTTCTCAGTCATCCAGGTCATCGTAGTCAAAGGAGCTTGCAAAGAAAAGCGTCTGGACTTCTTTAAGTTACTTGAAGACGTTTCACCTCTCATCCGAGAAGCTTCTTCAGTTCTAAGGTCAAATGGTGGAGAGTCCAGAGATTGAATGGATAGACAGATGGGCGGATGGACGGATGAATGGATGGATGGTTGAATGGATAGACAGATGGGCGGATGGACGGATGAATGGATAGATGGATGGATGGTGAATGGATAGACAGATGGATGGATGAATGGTTGAATGGATAGACAGATGGGCGGATGGACGGATGAATGGATAGATGGATGGTTGAATGGATAGACAGATGGATGGATGGTTGAATGGATAGACAGATGGATGGATGGATGAATGGTTGAATGGATAGACAGATGGATGGATGAATGGTTGAATGGATAGACAGATGGGCGGATGGACGGATGAATGGATGGATGGTTGAATGGATAGACAGATGGGCGGATGGACAGATGAATGGATAGATGGATGGATGGTTGAATGGATAGACAGATGGATGGATGAATGGTTGAATGGATAGACAGATGGGCGGATGGACGGATGAATGGATAGATGGATGGTTGAATGGATAGACAGATGGATGGATGGTTGAATGGATAGACAGATGGATGGATGGATGAATGGTTGAATGGATAGACAGATGGATGGATGAATGGTTGAATGGATAGACAGATGGGCGGATGGACGGATGAATGGATGGATGGTTGAATGGATAGACAGATGGGCGGATGGACAGATGAATGGATAGATGGATGGATGGTTGAATGGATAGACAGATGGATGGATGGATGGTTGAATGGATAGACAGATGGGCAGATGGACGGATGAATGGATGGATGGTGGGCTGACAGACACACGGACAGATGGATAGACGGAAAAAAGATGACTTCACTCTGATTTCCTGCTGCAGACTTCACAGCTCTGTAAAACTGCACCAGTGTTGCTGCAGCTGTGACGGTGACGGATTTTTGACCCTGTGGGAGGGGAACATGTCAGCTTATCTGAGCAGGATGAAACCATCACACACAGTCAGAGTTAATGTGAGCTCGCTCACTGAGCAGATTTAAATACAAATGTTTCTAAATGTTTGTCCCTCGCTGTGAATGCACTCGTATCCTCGTGTCCTTCACACAGGCCGCTTATTCAGATTGATTAGATCACATTAAGAAACACAATTAGCGGCATGTTCTAATACAACACACAATGGCGATGGGATAACCGTCCTTGAATGTGGCTCTTTAGCAGAGTGTTAAGTCCTGTTGGGTTAAATTAAAGCTCACATTATCTCACAGCAGTTTGTGTGTCTGCGTGCAGCTCACAGCCAAATCTGTTTAAACTAATTAACCATGAATTCACTTCAAAGCAGGACTTTCTGCTCTCAGTCTGAGGTTTCTACCAATGTCCTCAGCAGATATCCACACGTCCCCTCTGTGGGTGAGGACCAGAGGCGGAGGCAGACATTTGATACACCCGGGGCCTAGCCCTAAAGGGTAGTATGCATGTGGGATTGGGGGGGCTTAATTAAAAAACTATTTTTTTAATTCAGCAGCAAGACAGAACAAAATCAGGGCTGTATCAAGACATGAGGACCAAACCCCAATTCAACCAGACCCAGAACTGATCCAGAACTAAACAGGACTACAACAGTTCAAAATCAGGACTACTTAGAACTTAATCAAGACAGAACCAGAATCAGAACTAGATGATAGTAGCAGTAAAAATCATCATAGACCTGCACTACACTTATTTTTTAATTCTACCAAAGTCCACTGTTTAGATTCAGAAACATTTATATAATTATTTAGCCTTGTTGTGCAAACAAGCTGCAGAACTTAATAAATATAGAATTTGAAAAATAACAAACCTAAAAAGAAACACTAGGTACGAGATACATGAGGACCTGTGATACGCTGATACTTCTGGTAAACAACCATTTGACTAACATGTGTGTCTCACCTGCTCTTGTTCATCTGTTCTGTCCTCATTCTCCATCTCCCTCTCTGCTCCTCTCTCTCTCTCTCTGTTCCTCTCTCTCTCTGTTCCTCTCTCTCTCTCTCTGTTCCTCTCTCTCTCTGTTCCTCTCCCTCTCTGTTCCTCTCTCTCTCTCTGTTCCTCTCCCTCTCTGTTCCTCTCCCTCTCTGTTCCTCTCTCTCTCTGTTCCTCTCTCTCTCTCTCTGTTCCTCTCTCTCTCTGTTCCTCTCTCTCTCTGTTCCTCTCTCTCCCTCTCTGTTCCTCTCTCTCTCTGTTCCTCTCTCTCCCTCTCTGTTCCTCTCTCTCTCTGTTCCTCTCTCTCTCTGCTCCTCTCCCTCTCTGTTCCTCTCTCTCTCTGTTCCTCTCCCTCTCTGTTCCTCTCTCTCTCTGTTCCTCTCTCTCTCTCTCTGTTCCTCTCTCTCTCTGTTCCTCTCCCTCTCTGTTCCTCTCTCTCTCTCTGTTCCTCTCCCTCTCTGTTCCTCTCCCTCTCTGTTCCTCTCTCTCTCTGTTCCTCTCTCTCTCTCTCTGTTCCTCTCTCTCTCTGTTCCTCTCTCTCTCTGTTCCTCTCTCTCCCTCTCTGTTCCTCTCTCTCTCTGTTCCTCTCTCTCTCTGCTCCTCTCCCTCTCTGTTCCTCTCTCTCTCTGTTCCTCTCCCTCTCTGTTCCTCTCTCTCTCTGTTCCTCTCTCTCTCTGCTCCTCTCCCTCTCTGTTCCTCTCTCTCTCTGTTCCTCTCCCTCTCTGCTCCTCTCTCTCTCTGCTCCTCTCCCTCTCTGTTCCTCTCTCTCTCTGTTCCTCTCCCTCTCTGCTCCTCTCTCTCTCTGTTCCTCTCCCTCTCTGCTCCTCTCTCTCTCTCTGTTCCTCTCTCTCTCTGTTCCTCTCCCTCTCTGCTCCTCTCCCTCTCTGTTCCTCTCTCTCTCTGTTCCTCTCCCTCTCTGCTCCTCTCTCTCTCTGTTCCTCTCCCTCTCTGCTCCTCTCTCTCTCTCTGCTCCTCTCCCTCTCTGTTCCTCTCTCTCTCTGTTCCTCTCCCTCTCTGCTCCTCTCTCTCTCTCTGTTCCTCTCTCTCTCTGTTCCTCTCCCTCTCTGCTCCTCTCCCTCTCTGTTCCTCTCTCTCTCTGTTCCTCTCCCTCTCTGCTCCTCTCCCTCTCTGTTCCTCTCTCTCTCTGTTCCTCTCTCTCTCTGTTCCTCTCCCTCTCTGCTCCTCTCCCTCTCTGTTCCTCTCCCTCTCTGTTCCTCTCTCTCTGTGTTCCTCTCCCTCTCTGCTCCTCTCTCTCTCTCTGTTCCTCTCCCTCTCTGCTCCTCTCTCTCTCTCTGTTCCTCTCTCTCTCTGTTCCTCTCCCTCTCTGCTCCTCTCTCTCTCTCTCTGTTCCTCTCCCTCTCTGCTCCTCTCTCTCTCTCTCTGTTCCTCTCTCTCTCTGTTCCTCTCCCTCTCTGCTCCTCTCTCTCTCTCTGTTCCTCTCCCTCTCTGCTCCTCTCTCTCTCTCTGTTCCTCTCTCTCTCTGTTCCTCTCCCTCTCTGCTCCTCTCTCTCTCTCTCTGTTCCTCTCCCTCTCTGCTCCTCTCTCTCTCTCTCTGTTCCTCTCCCTCTCTGCTCCTCTCTCTCTCTCTCTGTTCCTCTCCCTCTCTGCTCCTCTCTCTCTCTCTCTCTGCTCCTCTCTCTCTCTCTGTTCCTCTCTCTCTCTGTTCCTCTCCCTCTCTGCTCCTCTCTCTCTCTCTGTTCCTCTCCCTCTCTGCTCCTCTCCCTCTCTGTTCCTCTCTCTCTCTGTTCCTCTCCCTCTCTGCTCCTCTCTCTCTCTCTGTTCCTCTCTCTCTCTCTGTTCCTCTCTCTCTCTGTTCCTCTCCCTCTCTGCTCCTCTCTCTCTCTCTGTTCCTCTCTCTCTCTGTTCCTCTCCCTCTCTGCTCCTCTCTCTCTCTCTCTGTTCCTCTCCCTCTCTGCTCCTCTCCCTCTCTGTTCCTCTCTCTCTCTGTTCCTCTCCCTCTCTGTTCCTCTCCCTCTCTGCTCCTCTCTCTCTCTCTCTGTTCCTCTCCCTCTCTGCTCCTCTCTCTCTCTCTCTGTTCCTCTCTCTCTCTGTTCCTCTCCCTCTCTGCTCCTCTCTCTCTCTCTCTGTTCCTCTCCCTCTCTGCTCCTCTCTCTCTCTCTCTGTTCCTCTCTCTCTCTGTTCCTCTCCCTCTCTGCTCCTCTCTCTCTCTCTGTTCCTCTCCCTCTCTGCTCCTCTCTCTCTCTCTGTTCCTCTCTCTCTCTGTTCCTCTCCCTCTCTGCTCCTCTCTCTCTCTCTGTTCCTCTCTCTCTCTGTTCCTCTCCCTCTCTGCTCCTCTCTCTCTCTCTGTTCCTCTCCCTCTCTGCTCCTCTCTCTCTCTCTGTTCCTCTCTCTCTCTGTTCCTCTCCCTCTCTGCTCCTCTCTCTCTCTCTGTTCCTCTCTCTCTCTGTTCCTCTCCCTCTCTGCTCCTCTCTCTCTCTCTCTGTTCCTCTCCCTCTCTGCTCCTCTCTCTCTCTCTCTGTTCCTCTCCCTCTCTGCTCCTCTCTCTCTCTCTCTGTTCCTCTCTCTCTCTGTTCCTCTCCCTCTCTGCTCCTCTCTCTCGCTCTCTGTTCCTCTCCCTCTCTGCTCCTCTCTCTCTCTCTCTGTTCCTCTCCCTCTCTGTTCCTCTCCCTCTCTGCTCCTCTCCCTCTCTGCTCCTCTCTCTCCCTCTCTGTTCCTCTCCCTCTCTGCTCCTCTCTCCCTCTCTGTTCCTCTCCCTCTCTGTTCCTCTCTCTCTCTGCTCCTCTCCCTCTCTGTTCCTCTCTCTCTCTGCTCCTCTCCCTCTCTGCTCCTCTCTCTCCCTCTCTGTTCCTCTCCCTCTCTGCTCCTCTCTCTCTCTGCTCCTCTCTCTCTCTGCTCCTCTCTCTCTCTGCTCCTCTCTCTCTCTCTCTGTTCCTCTCCCTCTCTGCTCCTCTCTCTCTCTCTCTGTTCCTCTCCCTCTCTGTTCCTCTCCCTCTCTGCTCCTCTCCCTCTCTGCTCCTCTCTCTCCCTCTCTGTTCCTCTCCCTCTCTGCTCCTCTCTCCCTCTCTGTTCCTCTCCCTCTCTGTTCCTCTCTCTCTCTGCTCCTCTCCCTCTCTGTTCCTCTCTCTCTCTGCTCCTCTCCCTCTCTGCTCCTCTCTCTCTCTCTCTGTTCCTCTCCCTCTCTGTTCCTCTCTCTCTCTGCTCCTCTCCCTCTCTGCTCCTCTCTCTCCCTCTCTGTTCCTCTCCCTCTCTGTTCCTCTCTCTCTCTCTCTGTTCCTCTCCCTCTCTGTTCCTCTCTCTCTCTGCTCCTCTCCCTCTCTGCTCCTCTCTCTCCCTCTCTGTTCCTCTCCCTCTCTGCTCCTCTCTCTCTCTCTCTGTTCCTCTCCCTCTCTGTTCCTCTCCCTCTCTGCTCCTCTCCCTCTCTGCTCCTCTCTCTCCCTCTCTGTTCCTCTCTCTCTCTCTCTCTCTCTCTCTCTCTCTCTCTCTCTCTCTCTCTCTCTCTCTGTTCCTCTCCCTCTCTGCTCCTCTCTCCCTCTCTGTTCCTCTCTCTCTCTCTCTCTCTCTCTCTCTCTCTCTCTCTGTTCCTCTCTCTCTCTGCTCCTCTCTCTCTCTCTCTGTTCCTCTCTCTCTGTTCCTCTCTCTCTCTCTCTGTTCCTCTCTCTCTCTGCTCCTCTCTCTCTCTCTCTCTCTCTCTGTTCCTCTCTCTCTCTGTTCCTCTCCCTCTCTGTTCCTCTCCCTCTCTGCTCCTCTCTCCCTCTCTGTTCCTCTCTCTCTCTGTTCCTCTCTCTCTCTCTCTGTTCCTCTCTCTCTCTGCTCCTCTCTCTCTCTCTCTGTTCCTCTCTCTCTCTGTTCCTCTCTCTCTCTCTGTTCCTCCCTCTCTCTGTTCCTCTCTCTCTCTGTTCCTCTCTCTCTCTGCTCCTCTCTCTCTCTCTCTGTTCCTCTCTCTCTCTGTTCCTCTCTCTCTCTCTCTGTTCCTCCCTCTCTCTGTTCCTCTCTCTCTCTGTTCCTCTCTCTCTTTGCTCCTCTCTCTCCCTCTCTGTTCCTCTCTCTCTCTGCTCCTCTCTCGCCCTCTCTGTTCCTCTCTCTCCCTCTCTGTTCCTCTCTCTCTCTGCTCCTCTCTCTCCCTCTCTGTTCCTCTCTCTCCCTCTCTGTTCCTCTCTCTCTCTGCTCCTCTCTCTCCCTCTCTGTTCCTCTCTCTCTCTCTCTGTTCCTCTCCCTCTCTCTCTGTTCCTCTCTCTCTCTCTCTCTCTGTTCCTCTCCCTCTCTGTTCCTCTCTCTCTCTGCTCCTCTCTCTCCCCCTCTCTGTTCCTCTCTCTCCCTCTCTGTTCCTCTCTCTCTCTGCTCCTCTCTCTCCCTCTCTGTTCCTCTCTCTCTCTGTTCCTCTCCCTCTCTCTCTGTTCCTCTCTCTCTCTCTCTCTCTGTTCCTCTCCCTCTCTGTTCCTCTCTCTCTCTGCTCCTCTCTCTCCCTCTCTGTTCCTCTCTCTCTCTGTTCCTCTCCCTCTCTGTTCCTCTCTCTCTCTGCTCCTCTCTCTCCCTCTCTGTTCCTCTCTCTCTCTGTTCCTCTCTCTCTCTGTTCCTCTCCCTCTCTGTTCCTCTCTCTCTCTCTCTGTTCCTCTCTCTCTCTGCTCCTCTCTCTCTCTGTTCCTCTCCCTCTCTGTTCCTCTCTCTCTCTCTCTGTTCCTCTCCCTCTCTGCTCCTCTCTCTCTCTCTCTGTTCCTCTCTCCCTCTCTGTTCCTCTCTCTCTCTGTTCCTCTCTCTCCCTCTCTGTTCCTCTCTCTCTCTGTTCCTCTCCCTCTCTGTTCCTCTCCCTCTCTGTTCCTCTCTCTCCCTCTCTGTTCCTCTCCCTCTCTGTTCCTCTCTCTCCCTCTCTGTTCCTCTCTCCCTCTCTGTTCCTCTCCCTCTCTGTTCCTCTCTCCCTCTCTGTTCCTCTCTCTCTCTGTTCCTCTCTCTCTCTGTTCCTCTCTCTCCCTCTCTGTTCCTCTCTCCCTCTCTGCTCCTCTCTCTCTCTGTTCCTCTCTCTCTCTCTGTTCCTCTCCCTCTCTGTTCCTCTCCCTCGCTGTTCCTCTCTCTCTCTGTTCCTCTCCCTCTCTGTTCCTCTCCCTCTCTGTTCCTCTCTCCCTCTCTGTTCCTCTCCCTCTCTGTTCCTCTCTCTCTCTGTTCCTCTCTCTCCCTCTCTGTTCCTCTCTCCCTCTCTGCTCCTCTCTCTCTCTCTCTGTTCCTCTCTCTCTCTCTGTTCCTCTCCCTCTCTGTTCCTCTCCCTCTCTGTTCCTCTCTCTCTCTGTTCCTCTCTCTCCCTCTCTGTTCCTCTCTCTCTCTGTTCCTCTCCCTCTCTGTTCCTCTCTCTCTCTGTTCCTCTCTCTCCCTCTCTGTTCCTCTCTCCCTCTCTGTTCCTCTCTCTCTCTGTTCCTCTCCCTCTCTGTTCCTCTCCCTCTCTGTTCCTCTCTCCCTCTCTGTTCCTCTCCCTCTCTGTTCCTCTCTCTCTCTGTTCCTCTCTCTCCCTCTCTGTTCCTCTCTCTCTCTGTTCCTCTCCCTCTCTGTTCCTCTCTCTCTCTGTTCCTCTCTCTCCCTCTCTGTTCCTCTCTCCCTCTCTGTTCCTCTCTCTCTCTGTTCCTCTCCCTCTCTGTTCCTCTCCCTCTCTGTTCCTCTCTCCCTCTCTGTTCCTCTCCCTCTCTGTTCCTCTCTCCCTCTCTGTTCCTCTCTCTCTCTGTTCCTCTCTCTCTCTGTTCCTCTCTCTCCCTCTCTGTTCCTCTCTCCCTCTCTGCTCCTCTCTCTCTCTCTCTCTGTTCCTCTCTCTCTCTCTGTTCCTCTCCCTCTCTGTTCCTCTCCCTCGCTGTTCCTCTCTCTCTCTGTTCCTCTCCCTCTCTGTTCCTCTCCCTCTCTGTTCCTCTCTCCCTCTCTGTTCCTCTCCCTCTCTGTTCCTCTCCCTCTCTGTTCCTCTCTCTCTCTGTTCCTCTCTCTCCCTCTCTGTTCCTCTCTCCCTCTCTGCTCCTCTCTCTCTCTCTCTGTTCCTCTCTCTCTCTCTGTTCCTCTCCCTCTCTGTTCCTCTCCCTCTCTGTTCCTCTCTCTCTCTGTTCCTCTCTCTCCCTCTCTGTTCCTCTCTCTCTCTGTTCCTCTCCCTCTCTGTTCCTCTCTCTCTCTGTTCCTCTCTCTCCCTCTCTGTTCCTCTCTCCCTCTCTGTTCCTCTCCCTCTCTGTTCCTCTCCCTCTCTGTTCCTCTCTCCCTCTCTGTTCCTCTCCCTCTCTGTTCCTCTCTCTCTCTGTTCCTCTCTCTCTCTCTGTTCCTCTCCCTCTCTGTTCCTCTCTCTCTCTGTTCCTCTCCCTCTCTGTTCCTCTCTCCCTCTCTGTTCCTCTCTCTCTCTGTTCCTCTCCCTCTCTGTTCCTCTCCCTCTCTGTTCCTCTCTCCCTCTCTGCTCCTCTCTCTCTCTCTCTGTTCCTCTCTCTCTCTCTGTTCCTCTCCCTCTCTGTTCCTCTCTCTCTCTGTTCCTCTCTCTCCCTCTCTGTTCCTCTCTCTCTCTGTTCCTCTCCCTCTCTGTTCCTCTCTCTCTCTGTTCCTCTCTCTCCCTCTCTGTTCCTCTCCCTCTCTGTTCCTCTCTCCCTCTCTGCTCCTCTCTCTCTCTCTCTGTTCCTCTCTCTCTCTCTGTTCCTCTCCCTCTCTGTTCCTCTCTCTCTCTGTTCCTCTCTCTCCCTCTCTGTTCCTCTCTCTCCCTCTCTGTTCCTCTCTCTCCCTCTCTGTTCCTCTCCCTCTCTGTTCCTCTCTCCCTCTCTGCTCCTCTCTCTCTCTCTCTGTTCCTCTCTCTCTCTCTGTTCCTCTCCCTCTCTGTTCCTCTCTCTCTCTGTTCCTCTCTCTCCCTCTCTGTTCCTCTCTCTCCCTCTCTGTTCCTCTCTCTCCCTCTCTGTTCCTCTCTCTCCCTCTCTGTTCCTCTCCCTCTCTGTTCCTCTCTCTCTCTGTTCCTCTCCCTCTCTGTTCCTCTCTCTCTCTGCTCCTCTCTCTCTCTCTGTTCCTCTCCCTCTCTGTTCCTCTCTCTCTCTGTTCCTCTCTCTCCCTCTCTGTTCCTCTCTCTCCCTCTCTGTTCCTCTCTCTCTCTGCTCCTCTCTCTCCCTCTTTGTGCTGACAATCATCAAATATACAGTGGAAACCAGATATTTACAAACTCTTCAGATCAAAACACTTTTTTAATTGTAACATCAAATCAGACTAAATGTTTATTTTTTTAGATAAATATAAAAACATATTTGTTAACTTTAAGAGTAAAGAGAGAAACTGTCTGTATTTCTTAATTGTAAATGGCACCAAATTGTATTCAAACTGAGCCACACTTATGGAGCTCCACAGTTCTGTTCCTGGTGTTTTGTTGACATCTCTTGATGTTCCCATGTCACAGAAACAGGCTCTGTGTTTTGCCTTATATGCATCCACAGCTGTGCCACCAGTTTACGCACATGGACTCTACTAATTCCTCCTATTTGCTCTCCCTAAAAAGTCCCTTCATAAACTCCAACTTCTTCAAAACTCTGCAGCTCGGGTCATAACTTGCACTCCGTCAAGAGCTCATATTACCCCAGTTCTTCAGCAGCTTCACTGGTTGTCCGTAGAAACCAGGATAAACTTTAAAATCTTACTTCTTACATACAAGTGTGTCCATAAATCTGCTCCTGCATATTTGTGTGACCTGCTCCATATCACCACTGTTTCCCGCCCTCTCAGATCATCATCTTACCGTTCCATCCTCACACTTCATCACTGTGGGGAGCAGAGCTTTCAGTCGCTCTGCTCCTCGGCTCTCGAACTCTCTTCCTCCTGCACTAAGAAATATTGACTCCCTCTCTGTACTTAAGACACAGCTCAAAACACATCTGTTTAAACTGGCTTATTCGCTTTAATGCTGATTTTATCTGTTGTCACGCTCTGTTTTGTAATTTTAACTTATTTGATGTATTTTATGACTACTGTTCCTTTTATTAATTGTGTTCTTTGTAAGGTGACCTTGGGTTTCTGAAAGGCGGTTAGACGTTATGTAGCAGAAAATGGACCCAACAGCGATTTTATTAGAAAATTCCAACTACAATGTACGAGCAGCACTTGGTGACAGTGGGAAGGAAGAACTGCTTTTTAGCAGGAAGAGAGCCAGGATCAGGAAGGGGGAGGTGGAAATAGAAGAGCTTGCTCAAACTGAAAATCATCAGACTTTCACAGTGTGTGTGTGTGCGTGTGTGTGTGCGTGCGTGTGTGTGTGTGTGTGTGTGTGTGTGTGTGTGCATGTTTAGATAGTTTTGTGAGGACAGAAAATTGTCATGCCACAATACTTGTGGGGACAAACTAGGGATGGGTATCGAAACCCGGTTCTTGTTGAGAACCGGTTCCTACTGTTTCAGTTCCTTGGAATCGTTTGCCATTTTTGCAAACGATTCCCTTATCGATTCCAGTCGCCCCGAATGACGTCACCATGTTGCGGAGCGTCATTTACCTGGCAGGAAACACGGCGCCTAACACTCAAAAGTTTGGTTACACTTTACGAGAACGGATGACAACAGGGCAACTTGCAATACTTGCAAAGTAGATATTTCATTTAAGGGAGGAAACACTACGAATATGCAAAAGCGTTTGCTCACAAAACACGCGATGACCTTAAATGAATGTGTCATGAACCGAAGTTCCGAGCGTAGGCAGGACCCAGTAGCAGAACACACACACTAGGGTAGGAGCGAATAAAGAAAGTAATTTTTATTGCAACTAAAGGTGTCCCGTGAGGGTAGCCAGAAAAACAACGTATGAAACCAGAAGAAACCGAGGGACCGCACAGGGAACGCCGAGAGCGGGGCTGTGAGAGGGGTGATAGCCGGGCCGAGTGAACCAGAGGGGGGTGGAGCTCCAAAAGGGGTCGAGACGGCGAAGCTGAATGTGAACCAAATCTCAGGCGGACAGGTGGACAGGCAGGTGGCTCGAAAACAAAAACACGCCGAGTTGTGATCTGGGTACACAGGGAAAAAAAAACAGTGTTAGGTCCGATGGAGAGTTTGTCATACGAGTTCTTTTCCCGCAGGCGTACGTTACCGCTGAGAGGCGACTACGGACTGGCGTGGAGCAGCAGGTAGGGCAGGATTAAATAGTCCACCTGGTGATCGCCTGGGATGGGATGCAGGTGTGGGGTTAGCAGCCACGCTCGTGGGCGTGGACATCCCAGCAGCACCCCGGACGCCGGGCCGCGGACCATGACAGAATGTCGTGTTTTTAATTCGCTCCGGACTCGTGAATCTCAACCCAACAGCAGCGGTAACGTTTGCACGTCCTCTCCCGTTAATGCGGCAGGTAAATAATCAACTAACAGCATATTATGTTAGCGCAATCTGCCTTATTACAAACCTGCCATTACTGTGCATTTAGTGACCATGATGAGACAGAGTCTGGCTCAGATGCTGGCAGTTCTCGCTGCAGTCTGCCGGTAGCGTCTCCTTTCAGGCAGGATAGACGAATGTCACCGAGCAGTGACTCAGTTTGTGGTCAAAGGCTTGCACCCGTTTGCCACAGCAGATGATTTTCAGTAAGTGAATGTGTGTAATTGTAGGCAGGGACATTACTGGATATTCTTGTGTAATTGCTACAGAATAATTTATGTTATACTTTGTTATTGCTACAGAAGAATATTTATTTTATTATTTTACATTTACAATTTTTTTTCCTGGGGACCCTGTGACACCCCATTGAAGAGCCGTAGGCTGGATCTCTTGAGATCTCACTGTTGGGTTTGTAAGGCCATGTTACTCCTAAATGTCTGTCTTGTCCAAAGAGAAGATATAAAACAAAGTTCTAAGCTAATTGAACTTAGTGTTCTCCTCTTTTTTTAAAAGAATCGATAAAGAATCGAATCGTTAAACAGAATCGAAAATGGAATCGGAATCATGAAAATCTTATCAATACCCATCCCTAGGACAAACAGTCATTATGGGGACAAAGTGCTGTCCCCATGAGTTTGAAGACTTTTCTGAGACTCAAAATGTGGTTTTAGTGTCAGGGTTACAATTAGGATATGGTTAGGTTTAGGGTACGGGTTAGGGAAAGCATTATGTCAATGTAATGTCCCCACAAAGATAGTAAACCAGACGTGTGTGTGTTTTCAGACGGCGCTTCACTGGGCAGCCAGGCACGGCCGTGAGGATGCCGTGGACATGATGCTTCACTCTGGAGCCGACGTCAACGTCAGATCAGTGAGTGTGTGTTTGGTGTGTGTGCAGCGCTCAGGACTGATGTTGTTTATAAACTGCACATTGAAGATTAATCTAAGAAACTATCAGGGCTGAACTGAAGCGCACGTGTACAGGAGAATCAGTGTCAGTCTGCCAATAATACATCAGCCTAAACCGCCAAAATAAAGGCCTCTGCTTCTCTCACATATCAGCGCCTCACTGCAGCTGTACTGCTCTCTCTCCTTCCTGCCAAGCCTGCAGGGGCTTTATGACTATCCAGTTAAATCTCTCGCGCTCTCCCTTAACCTCCAGTTCAGTGGACGCCCCATGAGGCCTTTCCCCTCCAATTACTGCATCGTGTGTGAAGTTCAGAGCGTTAACCTGCTGACGAGTGGCAAACAGGCTGGCGTTTTTCAGCCGTCACCCTCCTCCTGCTTCTGCTGCAGCTCACCGAGGAAAGCTCGCTCTTTAATTTGGTTTAATTTAAGCCCTAAGGTCAGTTTTTACAGCAGTTTTTAAGAGTTTAATTCATCTCAAAACACCAGTCGCAGATTTGAAAAGTGATTCCTCAATAAGAAAACAAATCAGCACAGAGACGTAGATAATGATAACCTCCTGATACCTGAGCTGCGTTCAGCTATAAAACAGGAAGTCCTTACTTCATTGTAAAGTGTTATCGCCTAAATGTAATCTGCACTCGCTGACAGCCTGTGGGAATCACTCAACTCAGTTTTAACCGTCACCTTGACGTGCTTTATATTGCAAGGTAAAGACCCGACAATAATACAGAAAACCACCAATCACATGACCCCCTGCGAGCAAGCACTTGGTGACAGCGGGAAGGAAAAACTCCCTTTAACAGGAAGAAACCGCAGGAAGAATCAGATTTGGGGAGGTGTGGCCTCTCCCTCCGCCAAGGCTGAGCCCAGCCACCCTCCACAGGAAGCTCATCACTGTGGTGGTCAGAGGCGAGGGTGGGAAGGACGATCCAGCTGAGGACCAGAAGGGCGGTTGGGGGGTGGAGAGGCTTAGCTGCAGACTGTCCCACTGTGAGCTGGAGATCACCACCTGATGAAGCAAAGAGCCTCCACCCCTTCACTGACTCCGCCGGGCCTGACATCTAGGTGATGGAGCAGAGACGTGACCCAGAGCAGTCTAGGTGGACCACCACGGAGACCCCGCCACCGAGGAGTGGTTTAAGTAACCCTGTGACCTCACCGGGCTCCCTCTGCAGAGGGCGTGTTCACTCGCTTCCTGCAGGTTTTACTGGACCTGCATGGACGGGATGGATATCACACCGTGGCACTAAACATCCTCATGTAAAGCTGGAAAACTTTAGAATAAGTCCCAAAGCTGAACTGAAAAATACTCGATTACTTTGAGGGCAGTTGAAGAGCAGAGTCCTCCAAACCACAGGAGCCAATCACAATCCTCCGAATCAGAAGAGTTAAAGCCGTCATTTAACTAGACGAGTTATAAACTCCAAGGCCACAGACGGAGCAACGAGAGGGAGAATAACCCATATTTGTGTCAGCAGATTGTTCCCACTTCATTCCCTCGTAAATGCTTGCGGCGCGTGTTTGTTTCTTTTCTTTCACAGTCAATAAAAGAGAGCGTGCGCACGCCGCCGCCGCTCTGTGTGCACGGCGGAGTGATTCAAGAGGGCCAATGTTGAGATTACTTAATGGCTTCCCAGACAGCCGTGGGTCCAGAGAATTCAATTTAGCATCTGCCTGTGTGAGCGTTAATCTGCTGCCTCCGCCCGCCGCTGCCGATCAGGTGCACACAGGAGATAATGTTTCAGCCTCAGCAGCACAAAGCGGAGCAGACACGTCACTTATTGGCTCCATAATTACATAATTAACTTTTGTCTCTGATCGTTAAGGAGGTAATGGCTCTGATAAAAAGGCCCTCAGCTCGAGCGGCCAGCAAATCAAAAATCAATAATCCATAGCACGGCATCGCGAGCCGAGGAGCGCTCGCGCTTCAGGTAACGATCTGGAGGCTTCGGCGCTTCGCTGATGGATGTTCCTGCAGCCGCGTAAACGCTCGCCTCGGTGCTGCTCCGAGAGGAGGAAACAAGGCCGATTTAAACTGTGCGCTGAAATACAATTATTATTCATTTCATGAATTAAATGAAAATAAATAAAACCGCTTTTATTCATTCAAACAGATTTCTTGTGAGGACACCTGCGTGCTTCTGTCATGCCGTAAAATCACGGCTGGATGAGAGCGGGTGGTTAATTAACTGTGGAGGAAACAGCAAAGCCCCAAATGTCAGGAAGATTTTTGTGAATATGAAAAAAAAAGCTGTTTCCCTGTTAAATATGTTGAATTTTCATATTAGACGTAAATGTGGGACAAAGTAGCCAGGTCACCAGGGGTGGCTCTACAGGGGGGCAGCTGGGGGGCAGGTGCCTTATAGCTGCCTTAGAAGAGATTATACAATCACCAGTATTAAAATGTTTTTGCATGCAGGGGATTTTCACTTGCTTCCTGCCGAGGTATGTGCCCCCCTTCTGGTCACACAAACAAGAGCACAGAGCAGCTAACAGTGCTTATTCACAGATAATAAGAATAAGAATGACTTTATTTATCCCGAGGGAAATTCTTTTGTAGGGATGGGTACCGGTGTCGGTTCTGACATAAACGGTAGTAACCAGACCGAAAAGCAGCGCACATTTCGGTGCTTTATTTCTGAGCTGTGATACACTTCTAGCCAATCATTTTACGTTTCCGAGGATAGTAGGCGGGTCCAGGTACGTACGTTCTTTTAGAGCAGAGCTACAGATTAAAAATGTCCAAGGCGAAGCGGTCAAAGTCTGGCTGTACTTCACAGCAAAATATGCAAACTCAGCAGCAACAAGTGCTTTAAGCTGATACTGTGATACTGTCAAAGGAGGTAACACCTCAAATCCGATGAAACACCTGGCGACGCATAGCGTTTTTTTAAAAAGCCGAGAAATGCACCGTATTTGATAGCTTGCTGCGAGACCTCACACCGAGCACATCTACTGCGGGTGTGGTGCCTGTTATCGGACCCGGAGTTAGCAACATCCCCAAAAACACGAAGAGGAGAGTCCTGGCCCCTAGCCCTGCCAGTGTAGCAGAAATGATGAGGATGATGATGCAGCAGCAGCCGTTCTTCTCTGCGTGAGTAGCTTAATGTTGTTCGTGTGTAATTTACGTTGAGTAGGCTAACCACGTTATTACATTAATGCATGTAAGGTGAACTAGCAAACATCATCGTAGCTACATGCGGCTGTCTTCTTGTTTGATGGCAGATACTCCCTTCACCCTGGCCAAAAAGGCTAAAATGACCAAAGAAAAAGAGGGAAACAGTTAAACATGAGAGGTTTTTGGACAAAGTTGGTGTTTTTTCCATTGTTTAAGCTTCCAGCCAAGAGTGATACCATATATGCCCCATAGCTGCAGAAAAGGCTAACATTGTTATCTTTTTACAAAAAACAGCTGAGCATGAGAGGTTTTTGGACAAAGTTTGTGTTCTCCATTCTTTAAGCACCGTTTAAGCACCGGCACAGTTTCAAAAGTACCGATTTGGCACCGGTATCGGATAAAACCTAAACGATACCCATCCCTATTCTTTTGTCATGTACATGCTCAGAGCAGCAGGAGAGACAGAGGAACAGATGAATAAGATATACAATATATACAATATATACAATATATACAATAAGAATAGTAGTGTACAGTAATATGCAGTAGGATAGTGCAAGACATAGTATCAAATAACTCTAACGAAGTAATATATATAACTCTATCCTGGAGAATAAATAACTGAACTATCAGTGCAGGCAATTCTAGAAAGTGACAGTAATGTGCAATAGAATAAAGGGAGTAGCAGAGTATGATGGGGGATGAAACAAGGTACTGTTGCACGGTCTGAGAGGGAACAGAATAACATTGGTAAGTCTCAGGAAAATCACCTACAGAGTGAGGAAGAGATAAACAGTCTTATTGGATTTACTGTGGCAGTCAGTTCTGCATTTCGGGGCGATGAGTCTTTTGCTGCGTTTGCTCCGATGGTCCATCATGGGGGTGTGCATGGGGTGACAGGGGTTGTCCATGATGGAAAGATAACCAAGAAACGTCATCAAAGCTTTTTTTTTACTTCCAAAGAAACCTTTGAGCCATCGATCTTTGAGTCCGTTAGCTCCACACTCATTTCTCCTGGTCAGATTGTCCCCGCAGCTTTAACGATTGTTGGTGTTTGAGCCCACGATCGGTCACTTCCGCTCCAGGACGTGTTCCACTCGACCTTCTTGTTCATGATACCGTTGATTTTCACTAACCTGCCCACGCCTCCAAACCATGCTGGGATCTCTGCTGTGGATGCAGCTGCCACAAAGATCTTTGTGCTCCCTGGAAACTCGGAGGTGTTCCTGGATGTTTGCAGGCCTCAGTAATGACCTCCCAGCAGCTGAAGAACACTCGTCTTTCTGTTCAGGAATCCAAGTACATGAGCTGTAATTTGGCATCTTAGTGAAATAATAATATAATAATCAGCTTCACATTTTGTCACTAAAAATATGATTAAAGGCCTTTCCTTACTGCTGTTGTATTTATTGGAGATGATGTAGAGACACCAGTAATGTGATATTATTACAGGGCAGCTGTAGTATAAACGCGTTGTTCGACTGGGCTGCCCCTCGGCAGGCTTCCTAAAGTGGCCAAGCAGAGGATGGTGGACTTCTATGAATCACCTGGATCTTAAAAGCTGCTCTACTGCAGTTCACGAAAAAAACATGGCGCTGTGGTGAGCTCGGGGAAAAGCACGTTTTAGATCTCACCCTGTATCAACACACCTGAATCAAATGATTAGTTCATTATCAGGCTTCTGGAGAACTTCAAGACATGTTGAGGTCATTTAGCCGTTTAAATCAGCTGTGATGGATCAAGGACACATCTAAATCCTGCAGGACACCAGCCCTCGAGGCCTGGAGTTCTCCACCTGTGGTGAAGAGGCTGACGTTGTTCACGTGTAAAAAAGTGTTTGTGAGGTCTAAACATCTTCCTCCTCCTCAGTGATATCATTGCCCTGTTTCTCTGTTTTTCTTTCCCGCCTCTTCACCCCACTCTCGGCTCATCCTCCTCACCAGCATGTAAGTATGTTTCTGAGATCTCCACAGAGACGAGCGGTCCTACAGATCAGCCGTCTCGCTCTTTAAGTCGATGGAGCTTCAGTCGGAGCGCCCGGAGCGGTACCGTCTTTGATCTCCTGAATTTAACTCTGTGTTTCTCTGACCTCCTCATGCCGCTCGCCGCTCTCTGAAGGGGGTAAGTCGTGTTTTAGTCACCTTTGAGTCCACAGAGCAGCACACCGCACAAAACGCCTTCTGGCATCTCCACCCCGACAGCTCGGCTCACGTTCCCGGCACTCTGATATCATTCTCACTCGAGCGTCTGCAGTGTCCGTTCTCTGCTCCGATGCAGTAACTCTGACAGGAAACACAGCAGCGTGTGGACGCGTGCTTCTTTAATCCCGCTTCCTATGAAACCTGGCAGCAGCTCGCCGTCTGCGCTCTCTCTGTTCATTTCATTTTTGAAGGTGTTCTGAGACTTTGTGTCTCCTTCTGGTTATTTTGAGTCTATCTGAAGTTTTCTGGGGTAAATAAGGAAGTTTTTGTCTGTCTGCTACACCAAGTGCAGGTCCACCTGCGCAGACAGCTCACGAGACCCGGGTGCTGTCCTTCGGCAGGCTTCCAGATGTCGGTCAATCAGAAGAAAGTAGGCCTTAAAGAGACAGGAGCAAGGCTTGGAGCTTGTTTCAGTCAGAAGAGCTCAGATTTCTTTTGATGTCTTTGTCATAGTTTGGGCGTGTTTGTGTCTTTTATGGCTGTTATGATAAATAACTGTTCACAGAAGTGTGGCACAAACAGGCCAGGTCCACACTGACATTTACTCTGACCTGTTATTATAAATCCTTGTTTGTCATTAGAGCAGAAGAACACAAGGAAACACAAATATTTGAGAAATCTGTCCCAAGCCTGTTTATAAATAAACATGTCAGAGACGTCCAACACACGGACATCTCTGAGAAATCAAGCAGAACATTAAACCACTAAAACTGCATTTAATGTTCAGGATGCAACCGAATAAAGTGGCTTCATAATAATAATGTATATTATTATGTTCTAGCATTGGGTCTTGTTCCTGCTGGTGGGTTAGGGCATTACCGAAACATCAAACAGGGATTTTTGTGGACTTTTAGGTCGCTGTATCTGATTCAATTATGGGTTCAGACTGATCAATCAGCAGTTGTTTCCATCACCTTATTTACCCCAGAGTCTTCTGAACTCTCACATCTCCATTATTCAAAGACTGCAACACGTCAAAATTCTGTTATCGATGTGCAGACCTGGAATTATATCGATAAGAGCAGACGCCTAAAACTGACTGTAGAAATAACTCAGTTGTGACTGCTTCAGTCGTAGCGGGTCTCTGCGTTTGACATTTCCACCGGTAAACCTGTGTCCATGACAACGCGGAAGAGCGTGGAAACATGCCGAGTGAGCGTCTCCAAACTGGTATCTGTGGACATTACTGTAATCATACTTACTACTGTCTACACATACAACTCTATCAAACACTCCATATTTATAGATTTATAGAAACGAGCTGTAAATGGGCCAATGGGATCCATCCATGCATCATTTGATGAAGCTAAACTTCCACAGCAGTTATTGAATATGTGTAAACTGCAGAGGGTGGAGCAGAAGGCCTGTCGTTGTCTGAGATAAACTGAGCCTCGTGTTAAATTCTGACTTATCAGCAGGTCATTGTAGATAATTGTAGATGAACAATACCACTGATAACAGCCAGTAACTGCTGGATAACAGCTGGAACAGTGGGGGTCGGGTTAGTCACAGTAAGAGCTGCCTGACTGTGGTTAAGCTACAGATATCACCATCAGAGCAGTGTTTCACTGTGATCTGTTCACAGATATAGAATCAGCTCAGAGCAGATGTGTCCGTCTGCTCTCACAGACACTGGTTAGTTAACGGGTTAGCATACGCGCTGAGGTGGTTTAGCAGGTTGCATTTAATGAGAGTGAAACGTAGAGCAGCTCTGGGGTGTCGCTGGCACTTCTTAGATCAGGCTGAGGCCTCACCTTGATGTTCCTTGGCTCTCAGGACCTCCTGCTGAGGTGGCCTTTACCTGCGATATGAAGCTCAAAGTGCACCTGAACACATAAAAGCAGCTCAACCTTTCAGCGAAATGTCAGATGGCGTGTTTCCTGAAAGTGACGCATAAGTGTTTATCTGTTGTTTGTTCAAAGAAGCGCATGATCCAGCAGTCAAACTGAGAGAGCCTCTTCTGATCGTTAGAGGTGATACTGGGAAAGCGTGCGCCTCGCGGCGAGGGCGCTGACAGGACGGCAGGAGTGTGACGACGAGGCGTCTCTGTGTTCTCCAGGCCCGTTTACGGCCCGTTAACTACAGACCCGTCCTTGTAATGAACGCCGACTGTCTGCTGTCACAGACCGCACGTTAAATGGCGGCGTGACAGCAAAGAGGGCGTCTGTTTGTCTATGGCACTGACAGCAGCTCCTCCTCTGGGATTCGTTGTGTTAAAGTGTACAAATGATGCTCACGTCCTCTTTACACACTCGCTGCTCAGAGGAAGCAGCGTGGACAAGCATCTGTCAGTGATCAGAGCGCTCAGACTGACACGCTCACAGATTCTTCTTGACTCCAAAGAAACCGAGAACAATAGCTGCTGTTATTGCTGATGGCAGGAAGTGCTCACGCATTGATGTGAGTGCGTAGAAAAGTAACCATGGTAACAGGTAAACAGCTCAAACACAGCCTGAACACAACAAGACAGCGCATCCATCCATCCACCATCCCTCCATCCATCCATCCATCCAACCATCCATCCATCCATCCATCCATCCATCCATCCATCTAGCCATCCAACCATCCATCCATCTAGCCATCCAACCATCCATCCATCCACCATCCCTCCATCCATCCATCCATCCACCATCCCTCCATCCATCCATCCATCCAACCATCCATCCATCCATCCATCCATCCATCCATCTAGCCATCCAACCATCCATCCATCCACCATCCCTCCATCCATCCATCCATCCAACCATCCATCCATCCATCCATCCATCCATCCATCCATCCATCCATCCATCCATCCAACCATCCATCCATCCATCTAGCCATCCATCCCTCCATCCACCATCCCTCCATCCATCCATCCAACCATCGATCCATCCATCCATCTAGCCATCCATCCATCCATCCATCCATCCATCCATCCATCCACCTGAACATCCATCCATCTATCCATCCATCCATCCATCCATCCATCCATCCATCCATCCATCCATCCATTCAACCATCCATCCATCCACCTGAACATCCATCCATCCATCCATCCATCCATCCACCAATTAGTCTGTCTGGGGGGAGGGGGCTGGGGTTGCATCTTTGGTGGTTGGTGTCTCTGGTTGTTTGTCAGTGGTAGTTTAGAGTAAAAGTGGTAGTTTAAGGTCTTTGTGGTAGTTTAATGTTTGTTTGTGGTAGTTTGGTGTCTTTGTGGTAGTTTAGCCTTTGTTTGTGATAGTTGAGTGGGGTTTTTCTGGGAGTGTGGGGTCTGTGTGGTAGTTTCGAGTCTTTGTGGTAATTTAGTTTTTATTTGTGGCAGTTATGTGTTTATTTGTGGTAGTTTAGTGCTTCTTTGTGGTAGTTTAGGGTCTTTGTGGTGGTTTAGCCTTTGTGGTAGTTCGGTGTGTTTTTTCTGGTAGTTTGGGGTCTATGTGGTAGTTTAGGGTCTTTGTGGTAGTTTAGTATTTGTGGTAGTTCAGGGTCTTTGTGGTAGTTTAGCGTAAATGTGGTAGGTTAGTGTTTGTTTCGGGTAATTTAGTGTTTGTTTGTGGTGGTTATATGTTTGTTTTCGGTAGTTTAGTGCTTATTTGTGGGAGTTTAGGGTCTATGTGGTCGTTTAGCCTTTGTTTGTGGTAGTTGAGTGGGTTTTTTTTCGGTAGTTTAGGGTCTATGTGGTCGTTTAGCCTTTGTTTGTGGTAGTTGAGTGGGGTTTTTTTCGGTAGTTTGGGGTCTGTGTGGTAGTTTAGAGTAAATGTGGTAGTTTAGTGTTTGTTTGTGGTAGTTTAGAGTAAATGTGGTAGGTTAGTGTTTGTTTCGGGTAGTTTGCTTTGTCAGGTCCTGTCCGTGAAGTCACCGTGTACAATTACACAGTGATATAGCTTCTACGACTGAGCTAACGAGAAGCTGCTTCAGTGTTTGCAGCTGTGAGTGATGAGGTAACAGCTGATAATCTTCACAGGGTTACACAGCTCTTCACCTGGCCTCCATTCACGGACACCAGGACGTCGTTCAGACCCTGATCAACACTCAGAGTGAGTCTGCCTTCACCACCTCTCTTCATCACAGTGTTCAGTATCATTAATGTAATTCATTATTATTTTAATAACTGATGAAGGCCACAGTCGCACTGCACTCTGCAGCCGCCCCATTCTTGTCTCTGATATTTGATGAAGACGAGCTTGATGCTGACGAGGAGACGTTGTTTATCGTTTGGAATATTAAAAAGCAGCATGAAAATTTCACATTTACTAAGACTGATCTCATCTCAGCTTCATTTTCCCAGATCGTTATTGCAGCACCCAGCTCTGCATGCAGACTTTTTAAAATTGTCTGTCGGTTTATGTGCAGATTAAAGTTAAAACAGCAGAAGTTAGAGCAGCGGCTAACAGTCAGACCAAAGATCACAATGACCTGTCCGTAAGCTGCAGCTTCGTGTCCGGACTGTTTTTCCACTGAAGCACGATTCATGTGAGGATTTTTCTTCGTGTGAAGTTTTCAAATTGACATTCACACCACAAATCAAATAGCGAGGGATTGTTCTCCTGCACGCCTCACAGGCTGGCAGAGGTGAAGAAGCACTGATGCAGATCACCTCTGCCAGACAAAAGACCCACCCAGCGCTCAGACTGACAAGTCCAAATGCTCACCTCCGCCCTCCTCCTCAGGAAGAGGCGAGGCGGGCAGTTCGCTAATGAGCTAATGAGGCACACCTGCGCTTCAGGCCACCAGGCGCTTCATGATGGACTTGTGACGATCCCTGCAGAGCAGCGGTTTGAACCCCTGTAGCCACAGACTGCCATATGCTGTGAGTCAGAGCGCGCAAACGGCCGCCGACATGTACGGTCTGCAGGGTCAGACACGAAGCATGTTTCCATATGGCCACGGAGGAGAACCCGCCAAAATAAAACGCAGCAGGAAATCAGCAGATCTGAGCTGCCAATCAAACGGTTTCAGTTCAAACTGTATTCACGTGAAGCTCCACCTGCTGCAGCTTCTGACCCACGCCGGTGGCTCGGATATAAACGGGTCTCCAGCCTTCTCCCAGATTCCTTAAGGACTTTGTCGTTTCTGTGCCAGGGAAGATGAGACGATGAGTTTGCATGTTTTCGATTTTAGCATGCAGAGTTCACAGACTCCTGAGACGATGCAGAAGCCAAACTGTGCAGGACGTCAGTGAGAGCTCCTGAAAATCACACCAGAAAGCAGCTGGAAACCAGGGAAATTACAGCAGCCGGACTCAGCTGGTGCTCCGAGTGCAGATATGGTTTCAGGAAAAGGCCTCCTCGCTGCCGTGGAGGCGAGCTTTGGTTTCTCCTTCTGAGGCCGGTGGGTGGAGCGACAGTGGGAGTTAAACAGTCTGTAATGACCAGAGTCGGTTACCAGCGGTAACCATTAGCTGCTGCGTTCAGCCTCCAGCCTCCACAAAAGGGATATCACCGTGAGCCGCATGTGTCCTGATTGAACTTCCCCAAGTTTTAAATGTGGCATCAAACAGTAAAGTTCAGCAGGAATATTCATCCCACAGCAAAAAGCCTGCAGGAGAGCGTTGGTGCAAACACGACACACAGGGCATTCATCACCTGATGTTTGGTACCCTGGTGCTGAAGCCTGCCCAGGCTCTGCTTCAGCGACACCAGAGGGGTGAAACATGATGTTAAACATATGAAATGTTCCACTCTGAGCTCTGGGAAGATGTATGTTTTGATCCCTGTTCAAAATCCAATTTTAAAAACACTTCCGACTAAAGAGTCAGGATGGAAACAGAGTGATAGATGTGAGCGACACGAGAAACTTCAACAGGCAACACGTGGCAATCGTGGTTCAAGAGTTGGGAGTTCGCCTTGTAATCCGAAGGTTGCCGGTTCGAGTCCCGGCTCGGACAGTCTCGGTTGTTGTGTCCTTGGGCAAGACACTTCACCCGTTGCCTACTGCTGGTGGTCAGAGGGCCCGGTGGCGCCAGTGTCCGGCAGCCTCGCCTCTGTCAGTGCGCCCCAGGGTGGCTGTGGCTACAATGTAGCTGCCATCACCAGTGTGTGAATGTGTGCGTGAATGGAGGTGTAAAGCGCTTTGGGGTCCTTAGGGACTAGTAAAGCGCTATACAAATACAGGCCATTTACCATTTACGTGTGAAAGCTTAACACCCGAACACAGCGAGCTGTCAGTTCTCTGTTTAAGGATGACTGACAGCGTGTGTGAATGTGAGAGTGAATGAATAGTGGAATTGTAAAGTGCTTTGGGTGTCTAGAAAAGCGCTATATAAATGCAATCCATTATTGTTATTATTAATCTCCAATGATCACCCACCGCCTTCCCGAGGCCTCCTATCTGTGGAGATCACAGAGATCCAAACTGCTTCCTCCTGGAGACACCTTTCAGAAAAATCATGTTTAAAAATGTTTCACTAAAGACCTTCAGCCAGAGACTTTACTCTTCTCTGTCTGTCTATCCATCCATCATCCATCTGTCCATCTATCCATCCATCATCCATCCAAATATCCATCCATCCATCCATCCATCCATCATCCATCTGTCCATCTATCCATCCATCATCCATCCAAATATCCATCCATCCATCATCCATCTGTCCATCTATCCATCCATCATCCATCCAAATATCCATCCATCCATCCATCCATCATCCATCTGTCCATCTATCCATCCATCATCCATCCAAATATCCATCCATCCATCCATCCATCATCCATCTGTCCATCTATCCATCCATCATCCATCCAAATATCCATCCATCCATCCATCCATCATCCATCTGTCCATCTATCCATCCATCATCCATCCAAATATCCATCCATCCATCCATCCATCATCCATCTGTCCATCTATCCATCCATCATCCATCATCCATCTGTCCATCCATCCATCATCCATCCAAATATCCATCTGTCCATCCATCATCCATCTGTCCATCTATCCATCCATCATCCATCCAAATATCCATCCATCCATCATCCATCATCCATCTGTCCATCCATCCATCATCCATCCAAATATCCATCCATCCATCCATCATCCATCCGTCCATCCATCATCCATCTGTCCATCCATCATCCATCTGTCCATCCATCATCCATCTGTCCATCTATCCATCCATCCATCATCCATCCATCTGTCTATCCATCCATCTATCCATCCCCCCATCCACCATCCATCCATCCCTCCATCCATCATCCATCCCCCCATCCATCATCCATCCATCCATCCGTCCATCCATCATCCATCTGTCCATCTATCCATCCATCCATCATCCATCCATCTGTCTATCCATCCATCCATCCATCCCCCCATCCACCATCCATCCATCCCTCCATCCATCATCCATCTGTCCATCTATCCATCCATCATCCATCCAAATATCCATCCATCATCCATCATCCATCTGTCCATCCATCCATCATCCATCCAAATATCCATCCATCCATCCATCCATCCATCATCCATCCATCCATCCATCATCCATCTGTCCATCTATCCATCCATCCATCATCCATCCATCTGTCTATCCATCCATCCCCCCATCCACCATCCATCCATCCATCCATCCATCCATCCCTCCATCCATCATCCATCTGTCCATCCACCATCCATCCAAACATCCATCCAACCATCCAACCATCCATCCATCCATCCACCCATCCATCCCTACATCTATCCCTCGCTCCTTCTGTCCATCCGTCCATTTTGTGGATGTAGGGTCCCACAGACTCTGAGCTGTGAGGAAGTCACATTTAAAAGTGAAAAACTTTGTGAGAGAATTGCACATCTCATTTCCTAGTGATTCAGATACTGAAGGAAAAACAAACCTTTATTATCCGCGACGTTCCTGTCAGAGATGCATGTTTCTGTCTTTTAGTTGATGAAACAAATGCTGAATGATGACCCCAGAATAAGCAGTTTTTATCTCTTGCTGGGCAGCGTCAGCACACAGACAGCTTCCTGTCAGTCTGTCACATAAAAGCCAATAATAAACTGAGATGTCTTTCATTAGAGATCAGGCCAAACCGCCGCGCCCCCGAGCTGTAAATATGAAGACAAAGGCTTAAACAGAACATTTCACTTGACAGGAAATGCAGGGATACAGGTTGACATCCTTTCCTGTGTCTGCGTGACTCTCTGAAGTGTCCTCCTGTGAATTTAAACCTGAGTTTAGGATTCACTGATGGAGATGTACCTCTCAAATTCAAATTCAAATTCAAATTTTATTTGTCACGTACACAGTCATACACAGTACGATATGTAGTGAAATGCTTGGACAACTGCTCGTGACCTAAAGAGAACAAAAAAGGAAAAGGCTATGAATAAGATAGGAAATAAATATGAAAAATTAAAAAGGGTAAATTTAACTAGGAAGGAATAAAATATAAATTAAGGTTAAAAATGAAATAACTGTACAACACAAATTAGAATGAAGGGTAAATTTAACTGGGAAGAATAAGATAAAGATAAATATATAAATTAAAGTTGAAAATAAAATAACTGTACAACAAAATACACAATATAGAACTATATAAGAATGTATGAAGAAATCTAAATATAAATAAATATATACACAATAACAGCAGCTGTACAAGTATTAACCGGAAATGAAGAATATAGTGACCAGTGTTGTGCAAAACCAAAGTCCAGAAAGTCCAGTGTGTGTGTAAGAACCATATGTGTGGGTCAGTACTGTGTGGTGGTGTGATTGAGAGACCGTATCGCCTGCGGGAAGAAGCTCCTCCTCAGTCTCTCTGTGTTGGTCTTCAGGGAGCGGAATCGCTTTCCTGACCTCAACAGAGAGAACAGTCTGTTGTTGGGATGGCTGAGGTCCTTCACGATCTTCCTGGCCTTGGTCCAGCACCGCCTGCTGTAGATTGAGTGCAGGTCAGGGAGCTCGGAGCGGATGGTGCGCTCAGCTGACCGCACAACCCTCTGTAGAGCTCGTCTGTCCTGCATGGTGCTGTTCCCGAACCAGGTTAAGATGTTTCCCGCCAGGATGCTCTCTATGGTGCAGGAGTAAAAGTTCCTGAGCACCTTGGAGGGCAGTTGGAAGTCTCTCAAGCGTCTGAGGTGGTAGAGACGCTGTCGGGCCTTTTTCACCACGGTGTTGATGTGACAGGACCATGACAGGTCCTGCGTGATGTGAACTCCGAGGTATTTGAAGCTGTCCACTCTCTCCACTGGGCACTCGTTGATGACGGGGGTCTGGTAGTTCCTCTCCTGCTTAGTGCTGAAGTCCACTATCAGCTCCTTTGTCTTACTGACGTTTAGAAGGAGGTTGTTCCTCTGGCACCAGTTCTCCAGATTCCTAATCTCCTTCAGGTAGGCAGTCTCGTTGTTATCAGAGATCAGGCCCACCACGACGGTGTCGTCAGCAAACTTGATGATGGTGGTGGATCTGGTAGTGGCCACACAGTCATATGTGTACAAAGAGTACAGCAGGGGGCTCAGAACACACCCCTGGGGGGCTCCAGTGCTGAGAGTGGTGGAGGCTGAGACATGTCCGCCCATCCTTACTGCCTGTGGTCTGCCAGTTAGGAAGTTGGAGATCCACTGACACATAGATGAGCTGAGTCCCAGATGCTCCAGCTTGGTGGTGAGTGTGGAGGGAATTATGGTGTTAAATGCAGAGCTGTAGTCTATGAAGAGCATTTTAACATAATTCCCCCTTCTAGTGTCCAAGTGAGTGAGTGATGTGTGGAGGAGATGAGAGATGGCATCGTCTGTGGAACGATTTGGACGGTAAGCGAACTGTAGTGGGTCCAGTGTGTCTGGTAGTGAAGAAATGATGAAGTCTCTGACCAGGCGTTCAAAGCACTTCATCACTACTGAGGTGAGGGCTACAGGGCGATAGTCATTGAGAGAAGCAGGGTGGGGTTTCTTCGGGACAGGAACAATGATGGACTCTTTGAAGCATGTGGGGATCACCGACTGAGATAAAGAGATGTTGAATATCTCAGTGAACACAGGAGCTAGCTGGTATGCGCAGTCTCTTAGGATACGACCTGGGATGCCGCCTGGTCCTGCTGCTTTCCTGGTGTTCACTCTCTTGAAGGCTCTCCTTACTTCATGCTCGGAGATGACGAGCACGTTTCCGGTGCTGGCAGTATCTTCCTGTCTGCAGCCGTTAGCGCCGCTAACACTAGCATTGTTGGAGACCTTAGCTGCAGCCTCGAAGCGAGCATAGAAAGTGTTCAGCTCGTCTGCCAGAGTCACGGCCGCGTTCGTCATACCGGTTGTTGGTGCTTTATAGTCCGTTATTGTCCTTAGTCCCCGCCACAGGCTCCTAGAGTCACTCTGTTGGAGTTGTGACTCTAGTTTCCTCCCGTAGCGCTGCTTCGCCTCTTTCACCGCCCTCCGCACGTTATATGACGCGGCTTTGTACGGGTCCATGTCCCCCGTCATGAGTCCCGTGTTGTAGGCAGCGGTGCGGGATCTCAGAGCGTCGCGGATGGTTTTATCCACCCACGGCTTCTGGTTGGGAAACGTTGTGATAGTCTTTGTCTCCACGGTATCATCCGCTAGTTTCCCGATGAATCCCACAACCGCTTCCGTAAACACGTTGACGTCATCGTCGGAGCTGTTTCTGAACATGCCCCAGTCTGCGTCATCGAGTGCGTCCTGTAACGCGGCCACCGATTGATCCGTCCAGCGCGCGACCTTCCTCTGAACCGGAACTTCCTGTTTCAGCCTTTGTTTGTATTTTGGCATGAGGAAGATGGCGGCGTGATCAGATTTGCCAAACGGGGGGCGGGATTGTGCCTTGTAGCCGTCCTTGACCGTAGTGTAGCAGTGGTCCAGTGTCCTTTCACCCCTGGTGGGGCAGGTGATGTGTTGATAAAAGTTCGGCGCTGCGCGTTTGAGGTTGGCGCTATTAAAGTCCCCCGTCACAATAAGCGCAGCGTCCCGGTGTTGTGTCTGGTGCTGTGTGAGTGCCTCATGCAGCTCGCATAAGGCGGTGACCGTGTCCGCTTGTGGTGGAATATAAACGGCACTTACAATGACCGATGTAAATTCCCGAGGTAGATAAAAAGGACGACACATGATGGACAGTAGTTCCAGATTTGGTGTGCAGGAGCGTGTGAGAGGAACAACGTTCGCACTGTTGCACCAGTTGTTGTTCACCATTAAACACACGCCGCCTCCCCTTGACTTCCCCGAGTCCCGTGTCCTGTCCATGCGGTGAACCGAGAAGAACTCGGCCGGCTGGATGGCGTGGTCCGGCACCGCTGGGTTCAGCCATGTCTCGGTGAAGCAGAGGAGATTGCAGTCCCGAATGTCTCTCTGGAACTTTATCCTGCCCCTGAGGTCGTCAAGCTTGTTCTCCAGTGACTGGACGTTGGCGAGCAGGATGCTAGGCAGAGGTGTGCGGTGTGCACGAGCTCTCAGCCTGTTCCTGACGCCGGCTCGCTTCCCTCTAGGCCGCCGCCGCTTCCCTTTGTTCTCCCTCGAGATCTCACTCGGCCAGCTCGGATCCGGAGTTAAAAACTTCGAATTGTGAGTACATTGTATACCAATAGAAACAAGAGTGTCACTGTCATACCTAATGTACCCAATGGTGATGATTTTGCCGATTTAGAAACGCTGAAAACTAACTTAAAAAACAAAGACAAAGAAAAAGTGGTCGGAGCAGTCGTGACGGCAGCCGACCTCACCGGCGCCATCTCGATATGTTTCCGGCGTTTCCTTGAACCCTGCAAAGACGACCTCTGAATGTTCACTCCTGTCAGTCTGACTCCATCGACTCAAACAGAATCCATACACAATGCCAATACGATATGATTTTAATCCAGAGGAAACTGTCGTGTTTTGTCTTAATCAGATGCTAAAACCAACATCAGAGATTACCACGGGAAGACGGCCGTTCAGTACTGGAGCGGCAGCGCCGACATCTTCGAGAAACCCGAGTCTCAGTCAGGTCTGTCCAACAATTATTATAAGAATCACTTTTTTAATGTTTTCATTACCAGAACCATGCTGCATGGGCTATGGAAGCCCATCTGTGCCAGTGAAGTTACTCTGTACCAGGCTCTCAAACTCGTGGCTCAGGGGCCGCAAGTGGCCCACATTACCCAAACATGCGGCCCATACACTGACGTGAAGAAATCGAATGCAGTTTGGTTTTTAAAATGACTTTTTGTTATAATTTAAAATTCTTATATTTAATGTCCAAAAAGCTTTAAAGTCATCACAGAGAACAGAAGCTTCTGGATTATTATTATTAACTGTTACTCATTAGTGAAGTTTTCTCTCCTGCTCTCTGTAGTCACCGCGTTTTGTCGTTCTTTTCATTTAAAAAATAAAGATGGAAACTCTATAACGCCAAAGGAAGCAAATCTGTATTTCACAATAAAAGCATGACCTACAGTCTGTGGAGTCAGTAATTATTGTTTCAGTGTCATTAGCAAAGATATTTTCAGACCTTTGCTAATCTGAGAGCGACTGCAGCGGCCGTGCTGGTCGCAGAGGTGGAGGCTGTTTCACGCTCTCCGTGTGGGCGAGTGGCCGGCGTCGGTGCATTTCCCCTCACAGAGAGTTTCTTCTGTGTGCGGAGCCAGTCAAAGCTCGGTGTCTCTGGTTGCAGATGGATCCGTCTGCTGCTCGATCACAGAGACAGTATAACAGGAGGGTTTAGATCTGTGCTTCGGTCAGGTTGGGTGTCAGGCACCACCTCTCTGGGGACATCTCAGGCCCTCCAAGGTTTGGAGGCCTATCTCCCCCTACCACCACTTCCCCTGCCAGTGGCGGACCCCCTCAGACATCGGTGCGTTGGTGGTTCTTTGTGTCCGGGGATGGGCGTCCAGGTACACACTGGCTCACTCCTTGGCGGCCGCTTGTCGGGGCCTGGAGCCTGGGGCTCGCTCGGGCCACTTCGGAGGTGGGGTGCCCCCGGCCTCTCGGCCTGGGGCTCGGTCACTCGGGCACGGCTGGCTGCCGGCGGAGCTCACGGGCGCGTCACTGCAACTCCCCCTGGCTTCTGCTCCGCGGCTGCTGAGTGAGCCCTCATCTGGGACTCTCCTCAGCTCTTTCTGGGACAGTGGCGCGGCTGCCCCTCTGTTGGTCTTCCTTGGTCTCTTGTGTTCTGGGGGCCTCTGGATGTCTGGAGTTTTGATCTCCTCCATACCTGCTTCACGCCCTGGAGGACGGGGCTGTGGCCCCCCCACACCCTCTAGCAGATCATTACATGAAGGAACCTTTTAAAAAAACAAGCGCGTCCATGCTCACAGGTGTACACACGGGTGATCACACCCACAAACTACACCCTTTTTGGCTCCTACCTCAAAGCACACTGTGTTCTGTTGATCTTATGTGCTGCACAATAATGTTTATAAAAAAAAATAAAAAAAAAGAGATCTGAGACTGACACATAAAAAAATGCTATTTAAAAAAAGATTATATATGCAGTGTAAATGCATACCAATACAGCTCTATTAGAGTGAAACTACTCGTTTAAATGAATACATAATAAATATATATACACAAATAAAAAAATTTTTAAAAAGAGATCTGTGCTTCGGTCAAAGTTTGACCTCAGTCGTGTGTTTTGTTCTTTTCAGGCGGGAGGTGTGTTCGCCGTCAGCGGACGCAGCGTTACGCTCTGCCGTCCTTCCTGCTGTCTCGCTCTCGCAGTCAGGGACAGCTCAACCTGGAGTTCAGGACGCCGCCTCAGTCCTCCTCCCACGACGCCTTGGACCTCCATGTTTAAAGTTGATCGCCCTGCCTGAAACCCGGTGACCCGCTCTGTCCCCGTTTGGGCCACGCAGGGTTTCTGGGCTTGGAGCCACAGATGGCAAAGATGGCCGCAGGAGGTGGATGTGAGCTGTGTCACTTTTAAAGAGCAGACTCAGACCTGAACACAAGGCGGGCCTCATTTTAAAGCCAAGGTTCATCAAGCAGAGGTGTCAAACATAAGGCCCGCGGGCCAGAATCGGCCTTGCAAAGATCCAAGGACGACATGAAGTTTGCTGATGAAGACCTGCCTCAAGTGATGAAGAACAGATAAAGAATTACATTTTTTTCACTCTCGACTGTAATAATGTGTTTTTATAGAAAAATAAAAACAGACGTTTTCTGTGAATCAACAGAAATATTCAATCTGAGCAGCGAGCCACAGAACCGCTCTGATTTTACACATTTCTTTCTCTTCATGTAGAAAATCTTCTTATTCACATATCTCAGGGATTAAGTGTGTGGAGTTTCACCAGGATGCATGTGTCCCACCGTGTTGAATCACTTTGACTTTTGCTGCTTTAAAGCAGGGGTGGGGAACTCCAGGCCTCGAGGGCCGGTGTCCTGCATGTGGCTAAATGACCTCCTCAACATGTCTCAGAGTTCTCCAGAGGCCTGGTAATGAACTAATCATGCGATTCAGGTGTGCTGACCGAGGTTGAGATCTAAAACCTGCAGGGTGGAGTTCCCCACCCGTCCTTTAAAGGAACCAAAGGCAAAATAATCCAGAGGTGTAGAATTCCAGGAACTAGGCATCGGATGCTCAGTACTGACGTGTCGATGCAGGAAGTGCAGATGCTTCCAGACTGTGCTCAAAACACCCGCATCGCGTGACCACGGTTAGTCCCGACAGGTGGCTTTTACCTGGAGCAGAGCTGGAGAGTACCTGTGTTTTCACCCAATAAAAATGTCTCGATATGACCTGTTTGAACTCTGTTCCTCCATTTTCTCTCAGAGAGCTTCGGTCCAAACACCCTCCTTCATTTGATCTTATAAACTGGTTTGTTGTGCATCGCTAACGCTGTAGCGGTTTGCTGGCGTTGGAGGGCCGTTGTGAACGTGGCGCTGACGGACCGGGACAGAAGTCGTTTAAAGGAAGGCGATAGCGCCGGCTCTGTCAGACACGCCTCACCCTCTCACTCTCTTTCACCCTCATAAATGTCTTCATTAGCTTCCGCTCCATTGGCCGGCTCATGGCGTTAAACTCATTATCTGCTTTAATAAGGCGGCGTTTGTGTAAGCGATAAGCAGTAAATGAGCGGGCTGGCGGAGGACACGCTCGACACTAATAACAAACCCTCGGAGTGAAATTAGCTGTGACTGAACAAGGGGCGGGGCTAGGCGAGCAGCGAGAGGATCACGTGATGCGTCACAGAAACACCTCAGGGGTGTGACGTTCAACTTCTGGAACCCTGCTAAGGGGCGGGGCACGGAGCTTGGAACAGATGACCATATAAGGAAATGTGCAATGAGCTGCTTTGAAAGAATGAGTAGTTATTTTTGAGGTTGTGTGCAGATGGCTTCCACCACACCGCTGTGTGCTCAGTATGAAGGCATGCACCGCTGTCTCCTTTGATGATGTCAGCTGTATTTTTAGGCTTCTGATTGGCTGCAAGCTGAAAAAAAAACATTTCATCGTAGTGTCGCTGCTGCTGGTCATCGCAGTGATGTTCAGATAAGTTTAAAACAAAGTGGACGACACAGCGATGGACACGTGCACCACCTTCCATAATCCCTGATATTTCAGCCTGTCTTGTGCACGGTGTAAGAGCACGTTCGGTTTATCGACAGCTGACAGAAATCTTCGCACTGTGACGTCATTGCTACCCTCCATCTTCCTCACACCACTGCTGCAGTGCGCACTGACAGCGCTGTGCCCCCGTCCTGATGTTAATACTAAAGAGTGTCCTTTATTTAAAAGTGCTCCAAACCTCACGGCCCTGCGTGCGGGAGTCAGTATGAAATCATGAAATCACTGTGATTAATCACAAAGAGCTGAGTTCAGTTTCACTGCCGCACTCAGATCACTGACAGATGTCAAACAGCCTCACGCCACCATCTAACAAAGTCAGTGACATCATCAGCCCGAAAGGTCACAGAGACAAAGGCTTCGGGACTGCGGTGAACCACGGAGAGAGCCACACGTGGAACAGCGCTGAGGTTTCCCAGGAGCGCCATCGCCGAGTGTCAAACATACCCCTAACATGTGACCCGTTTTACAGGCGTGGGTTTCTGCTCAGAGTGGGTGTAGCTCCACGCAGACGCCTGCCGGGCCCGCGGACTGATTTATGTGCTCCATCCAGATGTTGCTGAGAGAAAGTGACACAGACACTCACGTCCCTCCTCTGAGACACCGACCTCTGAACTCTGACCCCTGTCTTTTCCCACTCTTCTCACAAAGCCGGTTGAGAGAACACGTCTGCACTGTGGTGATGACCTCGGGCCCGATAATAGAAGCAGAGCCGTTAACTCGCCGTCGGCTCATTGTTGGGCCCACAGTGGCTGTTGCCATGACGGCCGTTCAGTCGGAAACGAGGCCTAACGAGCTAAGCGTCCACATCAAAGACTCGCACGCAGACGGCGAGCAGCGGCGCCGCCTGCAGCCCGTCAGCACAGGAGGTTAAACTCAGGCGTGGACTAAAGAAAGAATAGTTTTCTCACTCTGCAGATCCTCACAGAGCAAACAGAAACATATCTAAAAGTTTTCATCTCAGCAAATATTCAGGATTTTAATTTTGAAGGCTTTTCATGAACTTCTTCAAACGTGAGATTTGTCTCTGATTATAACATTCACACGTCGCCTCAGCAGGCCCGAGAGCGGCTGCAGGAGAGTCCGACTCCAGGAAGTGTAAAGAAATGAGGGCTGGCTCGAGACTTTTGCACAGCACTCTTTATTTCAGCTGAGTTCAGGTATAATGTCTCTGCAGCTCGCTGACGTGCCTCACGGCTCGTCTCACGTCTCCGCCGTCGGTGGCATTCTCGCCTCCGTCAGCGAGCTGCGCCCGGCTGCTGTCAGTCAGCGGCTGCTGGAGTCGTGTTTCCTGCTGTAAAGATGCCCAGCAGGCCTGCAGGGAGCCAGGAGCAAGGCTCTTAATGAGCTGCGGCCCTGATTAAAGAGGCCGGCCGCCATTGCTGCTCGCTGTGACGGGAGGAAGCCAGCTGGCAGAGACGTAGCATCGGGCGCCGCAGGAGAAAATGACACTTTCAGAGAATAACTTTCCACACAGAGCAGCGGTACTCGATGTATGAGTGCTCACAGCACTCCACAGCCACCTGGAAACGAATCGGACACCTGATGCTGAAAATCTTCATCATAGAGCTAAAGTTAAACTTTGATCCATCAAAGATGGGACCCCAACAGGAAGTCCCCATTGTAGGCCATGTTTGTCACTAATCTTGAACGTGGTGTCCACGCACATACGCCAGTCCGGTAGCTGTAGGCATGGCGCCACCTGATGGCAGCAGAAACATCATGTTTTGTACTTTGTCCCGTTCTGCTGCGATGCTGGACTTTTGCTTTGTTCTGTGTGTGTTGAGTCCTCCCACAGCGTGTGCTGCACCACGATCACTGATGACAGATTTAAGTGTATATTTGGTGGATGAGACAGATTCACACAATTCATTCACTGAAGTCAGTCACGCCTGCAGTGAGCTTCTGACCTCAGCCGTACGTCAGGGGTGGAGATGTCTACTGTGTGCATGTACTCAGCATTAGTTGATAAACACGTGACATACAGCAACATTACCAGGTGCTCTCTAACACCACATAGTGGCCACAGCAGGTGTAACAGGCTGTCGGTGGTCCCGACAGCGTTGCCCTGGAAGTGGTTCCCATCACAGAGCTCTAATGGTTCCCAAATCCAGGTGCTCCACGGAGCCGTAAACGCTGATAGGAGACGAAACGGCTCCATTACCGCTCGGCCTCTCAGCTTAACGCTCTGTTTTAAGCCACTCCGGTTTTTAACCGCTGACTGACAGACGAGCCGGGAGGCATCACGGCGTCACGGAGCCAAACTCAGGGAGGTGCACCTGAGACAAGCAGATGGTCTCTGCCCTCAACACTCACCGTGACTCTGAAGACGTACCGGGACACTTCAGGGTACAAGCAGCTCCAAATCAAACAAAGAGTTTGATAAGAAGCTTCAGTAAAATGATCCGTGTGGCCGTTCTTCCAGGAGACCAATGATCATGTAAGAAACTGCATTTACTCCAAATCCATTAAAGCTGCAAGAGTGTGCAGAATTCTGGCTCCCAGTCGAGGGAGTCACCGTGACACCGAACTGTACGACCAAAACGCTTCCTGTAGCATTTATTCTCCTCACTTCCTGTCATGTGGTGTCTTTTCATGTTAAACATGTCCAAGTTTCTAACAATGAGCTCAGTCTATAAACAGTCATCTCTGAGCCAAACTGAACCCTCAGTTTATCACAGTTTTTTCTGCTTTTTGATCTGTATGATGTCATAGAGAGTCTATCCTTCTATATATTTGGCCAGCAGAGGAGGGGGTGAGCTGCTGACACGAGTTTAGGAATGTCACGGAGGTCTGGCTGCTGGCCGAGGAGGTGAAATCCATCCCAGGATAACGCCGTCTGCAGCCCGCTCGTTTAAATATCAGCCACAGACGTCCTGACCGCTGCACACGGAGCTCACGGCTGTCAGCCGTTTATTAAGGAGCTCCTAAACACTCTTCATGTGTAATAACAACGATAATAACAACTACATGCAACTATGCATCACAGTTATTGTGGTTAATCGTTCATTCATGAATGTGACACATTTTTGCAGGGTTCACACGGGGTCACAGGGGGTCACGGGGGGTCACGGGGGGTCACGGGGGTTGCAGGTGAAAAGGAGACCAAACCAGAGCTTAATGGTGAAGTAAAAAAAACAAAAACGATCCCAGTTAATCCATTTCATTAATAATTGAAAGACAAAATCATGATAGAAATTAGAACGTAATTAACTGCACCACCCACCTGAGGTTCAGATTTCCTGTCTTTGAGCGACAGCCAATAGGAAGAAGCGTGCCACCCCCCACCCAGCAGATGCCTTGGTCCATTCATTTGGCTTCCTCGTTTCCAGGAGGGCCACTGTGGGAATCAGACTGGGACAGTGTGGAGTGGCACTGAGTAATAATTAAAAGCAATAATATTGATAAAGACAAAGATGTGGCAGCACAGGTGGGGCACAGGGGCAAAGGGAAGACACCACAGAAACAGTGATGAAGCGTGAAAGCAGCAGAGACGTCACGTGTCCAAGTATGTTCTTCTTTAAGAAGGTCACACGGGATTAAATACGAGCCAGCAGCTGTTAGCAAAACACCGCAGGACGAGAGGACGCAAGTGATTCATTAAAAGAAACACGCACAGAAAATCATCGTCCTCAGTGTTGCATCCTGACATGTCCCAGTCTCCCAGCGTTCCCATTTGTCCTTCCACGCTGTTCTTTCACCATGGCGTGATCAGGTCAGGAGCGTCTGCGGTGAGATCGGTTATAATCTGATCTTATAGTTCGGCGTTTCTCAGCAGGTGTGGGATCGAAGCCACCCATGCAGCTCGTCCACGTCCTCCTCCTCCTCACGAGGTTGGTGCCGGACCAGATGCAGCGGCGGGCTGGAGGGTGCGAAGGTTCTGACACACAGTCCAGAGTCTCGTGTCTGGTGTTTCGTTGCATCACTGGTGAACCTGATGCTGCTGCCAGCTGCTGAAGAAGAAGACGAAGCCTCCTGATTTGTTGCACCTGGCAGTAGCTGGCAGGTAACTCAGGAAAGAAGTGTCAGATAAAGAAGGATTATTTTAACTGTGAGTCATGCAAAGCTGCTCTGACAGAATCCAGGTGAGCAGGTGGATTTAGCTTGGACTTACTGACTGTAGAGCTGTGCTGGAGTAAACTGGAGACTCTGAGTGATCTCAGAGCTAACTGTCAGCTAGCTTTGAGACATTTAGCTTTCACACACCTGGAGAAGGTGTTTATGGTCAGATGAGGGCCTGCAGAACACGTGTCTGTACTGATGACGTGTGGAGAGAAAAACACTTTCACTTTGAGGGGGATAAAGGGCTGATTTCCAGACGTTCCATTAAACACCTGCAGTGACACGAAAACTCACAAATTCAGAGGACATTGAAAGCGAGGAGGTCAACGTCGTGAGAGCGACGGCGGACTGCGGTTAAAGATCAGCTTTGCTTTGTTTTGCAGGAAACTCAGTGGAGCATGTGATTGCAGAGCGGCGGTCAGGCCGGCCCTCGGCTGATAAATATCCCCATCCAATTACAAGATGTAATAATTCTGCACTCAGGTTGGTAATGAGCTCTAATGCCGGGCCCGTGCGATAATTCCCCCGCCGGATGCCAGCTTGATCAGATGTTGAGCTTTGTAATTAGACTGGCAGAAAATCATTATTTGGTGTTCAAATAGAAAATGAGGTTGGTGAAAGTCAATCTGGCCCGGCTCTGTGGAGCACAGACAAGAATTTAATGATTTAATTACAGTTGTAAGCTCCTCGGATGAGACTTGAGTTGAGCCGAGGCTTTGGCCGAGGCCAGCAGAGGAGGGGGTGAGCTGCTGACACGAGTTTAGGAATGTCACGGAGGTCTGGCTGCTGGCCGAGGAGGTGAAATCCATCCCAGGATAACGCCGTCTGCAGCCCGCTCGTTTAAATATCAGCCACAGACGTCCTGACCGCTGCACACGGAGCTCACGGCTGTCAGCCGTTTATTAAGGAGCTCCTAAACACTCTTCATGTGTAATAACAACGATAATGTTTGTGTCTGTGTGTGCCTGTATTTCTGTGTCTATATGTCAGGTTGGGTGTCAGGCGCCACCTCTCTGGGGACATCTCAGGCCCTCCAAGGTTTGGAGGCCTATCTCCCCCCACCACCACTTCCCCTGCCAGTGGCGGACCCCCTCAGACATCGGTGCGTTGGTGGTTCTTTGTGTCCGGGGGTGGGCGTCCAGGTACACACCGGCTCACTCCTTGGCGGCCGCTTATCGGGGCCTGGAGCCTGGGGCTCGCTCGGGCCACTTCGGAGGTGGGGTGCCCCCGGCCTCTCGGCCTGGGGCTCGGTCACTCAGGCGCAGCTGGCTGCCGGCGGAGCTCACGGGCGCGTCACTGCAACTCCCCCTGGCTTCTGCTCCGCGGCTGCTGAGTGAGCCCTCATCTGGGACTCTCCTCAGCTCTTTCTGGGACAGTGGCGCGGCTGCCCCTCTGTTGGTCTTCCTTGGTCTCTTGTGTTCTGGGGGCCTCTGGATGTCTGGAGTTTTGATCTCCTCCATACCTGCTTCATGCCCTGGAGGACGGGGCTGTGGCCCCCCCACACCCTCTAGTAGATCATTACATGAAGGAACCTTTTAAAAAAAACAAGCGCGTCCATGCTCACAGGTGTACACACGGGTGATCACACCCACAAACTACACCCTTTTTGGCTCCTACCTCAAAGCACACTGTGTTCTGTTGATCTTATGTGCTGCACAATAATGTTTAATATTTAGTATTTACTGTCATATTCCCATATATCATTGTGATGTTGTTTATTCTATTACTCTTGTTCTCTTCTGCTTGCTTTCTTTTTTCTTTCTCAGCAGGTGATCCAGGTGATTGATATATGCTTTTTTTTCTCTGCCCGTTCTGTTGGTTTTTGTCTTTTGCCCTTCTCCCCCGTCCCTCTTCTCAGCTGTTTCTCTTTCCCTCTTTCTTTCTCCCCTTCTTTCCCCCAGTCAAGTCTGTCCCGTATTCAGTAAGTGAAAATAAAATAAACAATAAAAGGTGAATCAAATGGACCATTACGGCAAGGCTGGGATGGTCAGTTTGGTAAAGTAAATCCGTTGGGCATCTTTCTTTGCCTTTAGACAACAATTCTGATGGCAAAAGAGCCAAACGGGACAGGCCAAAAAAAAAACAAAAAAAAAAAACAACGATAATAACAACTACATGTAACTCCGGTATTCATGTATCACAGATGGTTTTAAATACTGATATTAATAATAAGTTCACTGCAGCTGTGGAGAACAGACACAATGCTGCCCAGCTCACCTGTCTCAGGTGCCTTCTGCAGGTATTTAATCAGCTCAAACTTCTGCATGTGTTCAAGCTTCGTTGGCTCAGGTAGGTTCCACCTCCTGCCTCCTTCCTGGGACAGTTGGTTCACCTGTGTGATGCTGTAGTTACTCTTCAGGTTGTGTTTGATCCGTACAGTGGGCCTGTAGCGCGAGTCGAGGAGCCGCAGCTCGCCCTTCTCTTCTTCTGCAGAGGCTTATGGAGCTTCTCCAGCCTCGTTACTAATAATCCATACTGATTTAAAGTCTTTGTGTTTTCTCATTGATAAAATGTGAGTGAATAAATGGAGACAAATGAAAGAAACAATTCCTCAGAGCAACCTGTGCAATCCTGGTGGGAGGCAACCTGTCTCCAAACCGTGGTGGCAGACGGACTGCTGAAGGTTTGTCTACGGTAGTAAAGCCAGCAGGCGGCCAACACGTCACCGTCTGCTTCTTGAAGAGTTCGAGTGGCTGCACACGTCAAGGCAACTGCTTCAAAGACAAGTTCATGGCGTGAGTGGCAGGAAGGCTGGACGTGCTGCAGTCTGCACTCTCGTCCTCGGCCTGACCACAGCTGTGGTAAGTTACATTTCTACAGCAGCTGCTTTCAAACTGGAACTTGAACTTCTCCAGTTCATTATTATGTTTACAACGTCTATCCATCCACAGTGAGAAAGCAGACGCTCCCAGTGTGGACTGGTTTATTCCTCTGAGTCTGTCAGCAGGCGCAGCTGGTATCGTCCTTCTCCTTTTTCATCATCACTGAGGAAGGCAGGAAGTCTGAGCTCTAAATATTAATGGGCGTATCGATACGGCCGTGCGGCCTTTAGAGCGTTGTGAAAACTTGAACCTGGTAGGGAAACAAAATGACTGAGGTCCAGGCTGCAGAGGTGCATCCAAAATATAAAATATGAGGCGGTATCGACCCGACGTCCAGCTTCACGTGAGCCAGAAACAGCTGCAGGAAAGCCAGTGTTGCAGTGATGAGAGGGAATTTTAAAGCTTTATTTTGGGCTTCTGTTGCTGCACACAATCAGCTCAACATCTGCGCACAAAACATACGAAACCAGGTGAGCCTCGAGGTTTCCCCCGTGCTGCGTTCGACGCGCCTCGTTAGCAGAGATTCAGGACTCTGTTCATTCACTGGATCAACGGCTGGCTCCGGGTTTCTTCTGCTGTCAGAAGATAAGCTGTTGGTATCTGAGTACTGACTGAGAGAACATCGGATAATAACGGAGCGAACGTCAGACTGTGACCCTACCTGACCGAAGCCAATGAAAGTCAACCGCAGCAGCGAGGAGGAGGATGTAATGAGCAGATGTCAGAACTATGAAACTTTATGTCCAGATGCATTTGGACTTTATTTTGTGCCTCTCGTTTCTCTCCATCCACCTTCAGCTTCCCGTTCCCTCTGGGAATGTTGAGGTTTTCCAAAGCCAGACTTCTTCTTCTTTCAGCTGCTCCCTTTGAGTGGATCATCTCCTCCTATCCCAGCATCCTCCTCTGTCACTCCAACCCTTCGCTACATCCATGAACCTCCTCTGAGGTCTTCTCCTCCTGCCTGGCAGCTCCATCTTCATCCTCCACCCACATGCTGAATTCCCAGGTCACACTGAAAGCAGCGCTGTTATGGGGTGTGTGGAGATGGTCGGGTGTCTTGTACACAGTATTGTGTGTTTTATATGTGAGCAGGTGCAGCTGTGTGTTTGTGTTCTGTCTGAAGAACAGAAATCTTCTGCAGCTGTCATAAACGTCCACCCGACGTCTAAATACATGACCTGGTCCAAAGTTGACCCGTGACCTGCACGTCTACCTCCAGTCCAGTCCTGACAGACCGATGCTCACATTTGTTGTGTCAGTATTTCTCCCAGCAGTTTCTTTGTCTTTGTGGATTCTGTGTCTGTGCGCTTCGTTGTTTTACAGACTCAAACCTGACTGATCGATATTAAAGATGGCTAGCCCTGCGCCGTCATGAGGTCGGCATGTGAGTTAGCACTCGCTCTCCAGTGCTGAAAACTCATCAAAAGCTGTAGGGCCTCTGCAGCACTCAGGTATTGGGGAGAATGAAGATGCCACTGACCAGAGGTGGGACCAAGTCATTGTTTTGCAAGTCTCAAGTAAGTCTCAAGTCTTTATCCTCAAGTCTCAAGTCAAGTCTCAAGTAATGTCAGGCAAGTCAGAGTCGAGTCTCAAGTCACTGGTGTAAAAGTCCGAGTCAAGTCACAAGTCTGAAACTTTGAATTTCAAGTCCTTTCGAGTCTTTAAAAAAAAACAAAAACGAAAAAAGAATGTTGCAGTTATGCTAAATGTAAATATTAGACCATGTAATTTTAAAATCTGGGTTTTTCTCAACACATGACAAAATAGTGAACTTAGAAAATATACACAAATTGTGAAATTGCACCTCTTTAAAATGCAGCTCAATTAAACCTAGCTCCAAGAATAATTTTCACCGACAGTTCTGAGATAAGCTGCATGTTATTCTTGGATGCGGTTGTAGGACCAGCTTTGAAATCGCATGACAAAAATATCATACACATTAAAAAAAACTGTATCACCAACGTAGCCTGGCCAACATTTGCTAGTTAGATGAAGTCAGCTATCTCATCGTAGCATATTTATATGCATATTTATAATCATACGGTTCTTGGAGTGAGTGCATACACTCATGAAGTTTAGTAACTTCAGGTCACTGCAACAAGCCCAGGTACAGTTTACCGCCGGATGGGTGCAGGACCTTGAAATGCACCGAACGAAGGACCATCGTACGTATCATAAGTTTACCAGTCTCACAAATCGTCGTCATAAATACACATTCCTTAACCGTTTATTAATAGGACCTTTGAGATCAACGGTAATTAATTAGTAGTGGAAATAATTTCTGGTACCCATCACAGAAATGTAGCAGTGACAATAATACTGTATGCTGTAATCGTACTGGACAATTAGTGATACAAAAAACCTGTTTTATCCTGTGAATAAAAGTATATGTTTTTGTCAATGTACCATAATAACAGAAGCGAAACGCAATATTGTGTCAGGACAATTCACTATTTATGCACAATAAATAAAGGAGCATAGCGCGACAATTTCTGTTCAGCGCCAGACTTGCTTGTAACCTATATCACTAATTATGTTATGAAAATGACGTATTAACTACTAAAAAACACTGACCTTTGTGGAAATGCTTGGAGCAGACTAACCTGTGAGCTGGAGTGTTCTGGGACGTTATATTTGGTCTTTGAATGGCTGCAATCCAGACCATCCGTCGCGTCTTTGTTACTTCGGAAACATGGCTGAACAATTTCTCTTCAACGACGTAATCCGATAACAACCGATCTCTTTACCCGTCGGCTTCCCGTGGCTGTCATGCGACCGGCTATTGCAGTTAATAATACAACGGCTTCTTGACATTTTTGTGTTTCTTTTTATCGCTGTGTGACTGATTTCAATTGAAAGCCTGCGTGCGCTAGTACCGCTTGCCACGAGTTCCCAGAATCCTTTGCGGTTCTACCCGTGAATGACGTCACATTTTCAATCTCTATATAATATGCATGTTAAATTTTATATTTGGGGTGAAATATCAAGTCTTTTCAAGTAAACCGGTTCAAGTCCAATTCAAGTCCCAAGTCATTGGTGTAAAAGTCCAAGTCAAGTCACAAGTCTTAGAACATTTTTTCAAGTCAAGTCTAAAGTCATAAAATTAATGACTCGAGTCTGACTCGAGTCCAAGTCATGTGACTCGAGTCCACACCTCTGCCACTGACTCTCTCCTAAACCCAGCAGGACCGTTCAGTCCGTCCGTCACCTCTTTAGGGGACGTGTATACGTAGAAACTGGTGTTTTGAGTTCTGCAAAGAAGTTTCATTAAACCAGCCTGCTGCATCACTCTTTACTTGGATTTTGGTCTTTGAATTCAGCCTCTGCAGGTTGATCATGTTCTTCAGTGCAGATATCAGCACGGCTTTCTTCCACTGATGTGTTTGAGCAGTTACGTTGGATGTGACGCGCTGCCTTCATGTAAATCCTGCTTAAAGAAGCATCGACGCTCTCACTACAGGTGAGGCAGATTTACAGGCTTTTTCATTGCATGAAACTTCATCTTCTGTGTGTAATCAGCAGACTGCTTCCTGCAGTGACCTCACACACCGGATACCCCCCCCCCCCCCCCCCGAGCAGGATGAGCAGGTAGTGCTGGGTTTACGAAACACTTGCTGTCGGCGCGGTGACCTTTATCCCCCAAGTTGTTCCCGTCTGGGCTGCTGGGATCTTCATGCAACCTGTCCATCTGAACTTTGCCCAAAACTACAGACGCTGAAGCCCTCGGCAGACTCCGATATGGATTCACCTGCTGAGGAAAACATGCTTTCAGACAGCCGGCCTCTCCCGGTGTCTCTCCTCATTTATTCATGCGGTTGCTGAGCAGCAGCGTGAAACTGTGGACATGTGGATGAGAGGCGAAGGCCATGAAATATTCACCCAGACAATAAACAGTCCCAGGACGGGCCCGAGGAGGAGGAGGAAAACACGAGGATGAAGAGAGAGCGAGAGCAAACGGATCCTGTTTTTCCAGGAAGTACAAAAGGAAAAACAACTCGGTGCAAATTCCCTTCACAATAAAACCAGCCTGTAAACAGAAATAAATCGACCGCAGGAAACCAGAAACAAAAGAGAGAAACGGCATATAGAGCTGATGAAATGTTCGATTTTACACCAAAAACACGATGTTCAGCCCGAGACGCTAACTTCACGACTGCTTCAGCCCCTCAGACTTTGAAGGGAACCAGTTCACAGGCGATATCACGCCGAGCTAACGAGAAACAGAATCTCTTTACGCGTTCAGGTCGCCGCGGCACCGCAGCGTTCGATGGGCCGCTTCCAGAGGAAGACAAACAGCTTCTGATCTGCTCACTCAGGAACATCCAAACATTTTATTCAATAAGTTCATCTGTGGAGCTGCAAAACAGGAAAACAAACAGAGAGCAGTCAGCCGAGGCCTCACTTACTCCAACTTTAGCATTTAATGAAGCAACATTTCACCTTCGACTATGAATATTTTCCTCTTTTCAGAGTCACGGGCGCTCCAACCATCACGGTGATCCATCGCCATCAAACACAGAAGTGATATGTACATTCTACTTCGAACATGAAAAACCTTCAGTTATAGATATCTTAAAGTTTGGTGTTTTTACTTTGCTTCTTTGCTTTTGTCTTGATTATCTTACCTGTGCCTCGTTACCCTCGGTCTTTGTCGTACTTCTGCCTTTATTCGTTCACTTTATTGGCTCCTTCCCCACAAACAGCTTCGCTTTTGTAGATCTGCTCATTTTTTGTGTCTCGTCCTTTCAGAAAATTGACTCCACATAAACACTTTGATGATATTTAATGAGCTTATCGTCTCGCTGCTTACAGAATCTGCATACAGAGATAAATACACAATGCTGGACAGTGTTGGCTTTGTCTCTGCTGCCGCGCTCAGAAAGTCTGACTTTAGGCTCTGAGCTCGTATTAGATGCAGATAAAGAAAAACAAGCAACAGTCAAAAACAGACGGTGACATCATCGCATCTGACCAATCGGCAGTAGCCTGGGGCATTTCAAACCTCGTTCTTTCATAACTGTGGAAAGTTTTATGTCAGGCAAAGAAAACAAACAGGAACATTTTAATGGAAGTGAATAATTCAAAAAGCGTTCGGATTTTAAAAACAGCCACCGTCACAGCAAACACTTTATTTTGAAAATATTTGTTTGAAACCAATCCTGCATCATAAACACATTTAAAATTCTTATGATGATACACAGACCTCTGCCTGCACAGATGTGCATGCATCAGGAGGCCCAACTGCATCTGAGCAGCGTGACGGCCACGCTGACCAATGAGGGCTCTGCGTGTGTGCGTGTGTGTGTGCATGGTCATTATACCGAGCTCGCAGCTCGTTCCGCTTTGGCTTTGCAGAGATTAAATAAAGGAGATTTCACATGTTAATCAGGCAGCGTTAGCAGCAGCTAGCTGTTTCCCCCTCTTTCTTTATGCTAAGCTAACCAAGCTCAGTTAAAAATAATAACTCGGATTCAAACAGGAAGCAAATGTGGCCTTTCATGAAATGTGATATGTGGCATTTATAAGAAAGAAGCGCTCTCATGTTTTTCTCCAACCGGAGTCTTATCGGGCTGATGTTAGAGGCTGATAACGGAGATAAAGGGAAACAATCGCTAAGAAGATTAGCGAGGATCCGTGTGCAGCGTCCTCCTGCAGGGAGATGCAGAGCTGATACGGCGAGCCTCTGGCGCCGCGTTTAAACACTTACTGATTTCATTAAAGCGCCATCACCTGCTCGTCCTGCCGGCGCTGCGGCTTCTCTCCCACACGTTCTGTCACTTGCTTTGATTTTCATGTTTTCACGTCATTGGTTTCACACAGAAGTCAGCCGCAGTTAATCGAGACAGATATCACCCGGTTCCTGCGAACACGCCGACCTCGCGTACTCACGCCCATTGGGTGCAAGCGCTCTTCTAGCGGTTATTTGACTTCCCGTTCCGCCCAAAGCAGTGTGTACATTCTCCTCTGACCTCTGACCTCAGCGACAGCTGCTGTTCGCTCTGTGAGCTCAGAGACGGCTAACGGGCGAACACTCCCTCTGCCCCCACACACACACATAAAACATATTAAGGATTGTACATTAACATAAAACTGTTGTCGGAACCATGCTGAATTTCACCAGAGAAACACACACACACACATGGAGAGAGAGAGAGTATGCATAGTATGCAAACAGCTACCAAACAGCCATCATAATTCGTCATACAATGAGAACAGGACAAATCAACAACTGACAATGACTGATTACTATTAAAACCTGTAACATAATAATAATGGATTGGATTTATATAGCGCTTTTCAAGGCACCCAAAGCGCTTTACAATGCCACTATTCATTCACTCTCACATTCACACACTGCAGTTGTAGCCACAGCTGTCCTGGGGCAGACTGACAGAAGCGAGGCTGCCATATCGCGCCATCGGCCCCTCTGGCCAACACCAGTAGGCAAGTAGGGTAAAGTGTCTTGCCCAAGGACACAATGACCAGGACCGAGAGCCCGGGGATCGAACCGGCGACCTTCTGGTTACAGATGCGCTTCCCAACCCCCTGAACCACGGTCGCCCCATGGCTCAGGGGGTATTGTTTGGAGTTTAGTCTGTTACTGTTGCTATTTTTACCATTTCTTCTTGGAGCAACTGTAACTCACATATTTTCCTCAGGGATTAATAAAGTGTTCTGATTCTGATAGTTTCAGGATGACCTGCCATTATCCAATCACACGTCTGCTTACCTGCAGCTGTTGCTCGTTTCTCCTCCTCTTCTTTTCTCTTTTTTCTAAACTGAGCACCTGATGGCTTTGAACTTTTCTTGTCCATCTTGGTTTTAATTTTGCACTCCAGCATGAACACAAATCCCCCAACCCGAGGATCACAACATAACCTAACAGACCCTAACACACCGACACCTTAGTTCACAGACTCCCTTTGTCTAAGGTGCATTTCTGGGATTTCACACAACCCAGGATTCAGATCATGAATCCATGATGGGCTTGGATTTACAACATTATGAATGAAATGTGCTTTATTTGGAAGCAGCTGGCCCCTCCCCTTTCCACAGGTTGTGTGTGAGGCTTTAAATCATCAAACTGTAAATTTTAAATTGTTATTGATCCTTTACCCCTGGTCCCTCGGTGGGGCGGTGGGGAAACTGTGGCGGGGGCGTGGTTTGCTGGCCTGTTGCGGAGGAGGGGTGACACAATGAACTCTCTGGGCGGCACAGAGGCAACAGGTGTACGGGACTGTGTTAATGAGCGAGATGTCTTTTTGTCTGCCCACAGTGAGATGGAGCAGATGATGCTGGCAGAGAGAGGGAGTGGCTGCGTCCGAGGCGGGTGCCAAAAAACCGCAGATTATTTCCAAAATAAAAAGACACTAAGCAGAACTCGTGTGTGGGTGGGTCCTGTGTCACAGACCCCGAGTCCTAAAGTGTATATTTATTTTCTTACTCCTCTTTGTTTCCTTGCACTGCTGTAGCTGGAGCCTCGTCGTCTCGTCTCTATATGCTGGACTGTCTGTAGCGGAGATGACAATAAAGTTTACTTTGACTTCAGCAGCGAGCACGCGCACCGAGGGCTCTCGCGCTCACTTTTCATGTATAGAATTTAGAAAAAACATCGGTGCAGATTATACGTCTGTATCAGGATGTCTGGTGTTTTCGTGTTTGTTGGTTTGTTTTTATTTTGTTTTATTTTGTGAGTTGGTTATTAGATGCTGCTCCCCCCCCGCCCCCGCCCTCTCCTCCCTGTGCTGCAAGCAGCAGGCGCACCTCGCAAGCGCAGGGCGCCCTTACTCCCAGCAAAGGGGCGATAGAAAACCGATCGGTGCCTGTGCCATTCCCACTATGCGCTGGCCGTGATGCCGCCCCGGGCAACCGCCCGTGTCGCCCGTATCTAAAACCGCTACTGCCGCGCACAGCCGCTTACATCCCCTTTCTTCATCATTACGATGTTCAGTCATGATGAAGCAGCTCGTCTTCATCACCTCTACGTGATTAAATATGTTGATTTGTTGTTGTTTGATTGGCTGATTAGATACTGGCGTTAACGAGTAGTTAACCTAACTTACACATGAAGAAACAGAAACACTGTGGGTCATGGTGGAGGCCTCACAGGTGGACACAGGGCGCTGCAGCCATCTCGGAGGAACTGTTGCTTTATTAACAGCGATCAGGTTTATTTCAGGGTGAATGCGTGCTTCATCAGCCATGTTTAGGGTTGTATCTGAGAGCTGTTGGGATGCATTAGAGACACGGTAATGGTGTATTTAACCTGGTTTAAAGGTGTGTTTGAGGCTCTGTTGCAGGGGCGGATCTAGAAGGGTGGCATGGGGTGGTAAGTGCCACCCTAAAATGATCCCTTGCCACCATCAGGAAATGATAAAATGTCCGAACGCGCTCTAATCACTCTCTCCCGGCGGAGAGCTCTGCGGAGAATTTGGGCTTCAACATCTACTGGCTCTTCAAGGAAGGGACACGCCATGTCTGACACTTCCTACAGTCAGGTTTCTGACAAAGAGGCGGAGAAGGTCAGGGTTAGTTGAAGTAAACCTGCTAGGGGGCAGGTTTACTTCATGGAGTGTGTCGTCATAGTAACTCACTCAGAATTAATCTAAACTCGCTTTGTGAAACCGAAAACCCAGAGTTTTCGTTAACTCAGGATATACTTACTCAGAGTTTGCACTAAACCGGCTTCCTGAAACAGGGCCCAGGTCGTCTGTTGTTTCACACCATGTTTCCAGGTCGCATGTATTCATGTCCAGGTTTGTTCATGTCAGGGTTCTTCATGTTGTGTTTTAGTTCACCCAGTTTAGGTTAAAGTTTAGTTTTGCATCAGTTTGCCTTGCCCCTTTCTTTGTACCCTTCTATCAGCCTTATTGAACTGCTGGAGTGATGATGTCCTATGACATCATCACTCCATAAGCCAATGAGATTATCACATGACAGTTTTGAATGGGGATATTTCTTTTGAACTGTTTTCAATTTAACGTAATATTTAAGTGTTTCTTAGTTTTAGACTAGCTGGTTAGTCTATTTCAACGTTTTAAACCATGTCCCAGGGTTTTTACTTCACCATTGATGGGGTTTTAACAAGCAAATAAAAGACAGAGCTTAACTCTGTAAAGATTAGATGAAAAATACTCAAAGGATAAATTCAATTGGTTTATTATTTTCTTACATAAGTTGAAAAAAGTAAAACAAGTAACTACAGAAACAACAAAAGAAAAGTTAAACAAGCAAATAAGTAAATGAAGGGGGGAAAGGAGGAGGGGAGGAAACCCCAACAACCCCCTCTGAGCAAGCACGAGGCGACAGTGGGGAGGAAAAACTGCCTTTTAACGGGCAGAAACCTCCAGCAGAACCAGGCTCAGGAGGGGACAGTCAACTGCTGGGACTGGTTGGGGGGGGAGGGTGAAAAACGAAAAAAGATGAAGAAGGTGGAGAATATGTGTTAGGGGGGACAGGAGAGGTGCAAGGTAAGATGGATCACAGGTGGAGGAGGACGAGGCTAAATCATCTGAATAAGCGGCAGAACCAGCCTTTTTTCTTCTTTTTCAGGTATTTTTCCATGAACTCTTTCTCCAGGATAAGGGTTCTCAGCTGATCGTTTGTTTCTGCATTCTGCTGCTCGAGTTGCTGGCATCTTTGCTTCATTTCTTTTAAGGTTGCTTGTTTTTTTCTAAGCTTTTCTTGCTTTTTGTTGTGCATCTCTTCTAACAGCTCATTTTTTCTCTGGATTTCTTGACTCGTACGCTGCAGGTCTTCATGCATTTTCTCTTGTTGTTGCTTTTGTGCCTGCATTTCAATTATTTGGCTCTTCAAGTCACTGGACTTCAACAACATCTCCTTAATGACCGCTGAGTGTTTTCTCTTCATTCCATCAATCCTACACTGCATCTCTGAACATCGTTTTTCCAGTATTTCCTTTTCTCTTTCCAGTTCAGGTGTTTCACAAAGTTCTAGCAATTCTAGATTCCTTCTCTCAAAGTCCTGGATAATACGTTGTTCTTCTTCCTGTTGCTTTCTTTCTTCAAGAAGCTCTTTATTTTTGCGCTTTATTTGACCAAACCTGACTATCAGATTGTTGTACAATTTCCGTGTGGCTTTGAGTTTGTCCTTCATTTGTATTTCCTTTTCTCTTTTCAGTTGAAGTGTTTCCTCATATTCTTTATTATAAAATTCTTGCAATTCTAGATGCCTTCTCTCAAAGTCCTGGATAATACGTTTTTCTTCTTCCTGTTGCTTTTTCTCTTCAAGAAGCTCTTTATTTTTGCGCTTTGTTTCACCACACTTGACTTTCAGATCGTTGTACAATTTCTGCATGGCTTTGACTTCGTCCTGCATTTGTATTTCCTGTTCAGTCTTCTGTTGGTGGATTTTTTCAATTGTTTTCTCCGCTTCATTGAGCTTTCCTCGAAGCACCTGATTCTGTTTCTCAATGTTTTGGAGATCCCACTGTATCTCCTCAATATTAGCTTTCTTTCGTTGAAGCTGGGCAGATGTTTCTTTTAATTCAGCACTCTGTGTTCCTGATGAAAGAAAACGAGAAAAAATCTTCTCTCGTCCTTCATCAAACTTCACTCCCGAGCCCTCGTTGATCATTTTTATATCAGGCTGGCGTTGCTGTTTTTCTTCCAGGTCTTTATTTCGTGCTTCCAGTTGTCTGCACTTTTCCTCTAGTTGAAGCTTCTCTTCTTCAATTTGTTTAATTTTGTAATGTAGGTCAGATTTTTCCTTCTGACTTTCCTGTAATGCTCTTTGGACTGATAAGACACCATCCGTGGTAATTTCTCCTGGAGAGATTGGCCGCACAATTTCTCCTGGAGAGATTGGCCGGCCAGAACACAAAGGACAGGCAGCATAATCTTTTTGTCTTTGTTGGCCTTTTCGTGGAGGCATGTTGGAGCCCGTGCACAGTGACTCTGAAAAGGCTTAGAAATATTTCCAAATGTATCTCTGGTCGAACGTTTGAAGGCTGTGAACAAACTGATTAATTGCTGCTTCTGACCCCTATTTATAGACTTCAGATCAAAGGCAACAAAGTCCTTGTGACATCATCACTCCGTAAGCCAATCAGATTGTCACATGACATTTTAGAATGGGGATGTTTTGTTTTAAATTGTTTTCAAATGTAACTTTAGTGTTTCTTAGTTTAAGACCAGTTGGGATAACACCCCCCCCCCCCCCCCCATTTAGTTGATTCACATATTAATTGCCACAAACATGTCAATAATAAATTTTATGATAAATGTTTTTTCATTATCCTACTTTTATAAAAGGAAACATTATTTAAAGCAGCGGTCCCCAACCTTTTCTGCGCCACGGACCGGTTTATGCCCGACAATATTTTCACAGACCGGCCTTTAACCTGCAACCAAATCTGCAGCTCCATACAGCAATGTTACGACTTGGATTATATCTTATAACTCATAACTCTTATGTTAGCTCCCTCAGTAGCATACTGTCTGAAATATTCCACGGCTGCAATAATTCTTCAAGTGTTATTTTTTTCTTTGTATTCTAATTTCACCGAAGTTTACTAAACTCAACAAACTTAATATTACGTACCGGGACATTTATTCTCTCCTCATTTTCTTTCGCCGAAAATTGTTTTCTGACAAACCATCCTACTTTGGCAAAACGTCCTACCGTAAGTAGTTTATGCACATTTCTGCTGTCACAGAGTAATTCCAGGCCAATTTAAGTAGGTATGACGGTTTGCCACCTAACTTTGCCCATCAGAGTATACTTGTAGCTGTTATTAACAAAAGTAGGACGATTTGCCACTAAATTTTAGCCGTTTAAGTATGCTTGTAGGTGACATTCACAAAGGTAGGATGGTTTGGCACTTAATTTTACCCGTCAGAGTATGTGTCTAGCTGTTATTAACAAAGGTAGGATGATTTGCCACTGAATCTTAGCTGTTAAAGTATGCTTCTAGCTCAGATTAACAAAAGTAGGACGATTTGCCACTAAATTTTAGCCGTTTAAGTATGCTTGTAGGTGACATTCACAAAGGAAGGATGGTTTGGCACTGAATTTCGTGTTGTGCGCATGTGCAGAAACAACGGGTAGGATGGTTTGCCAGGTAGGATGGATTCCCAGAACACCGTCTTTCGTGCTTGGCTCTCCTACCTTTCCTAAGGTGATGCTCATAGTGCAGAAGCCGATGCTGCATTCACTTACACTCGGATATCTGAGCTTCACTGTGAAAACATGATCGTACATTTGATTGAATTTTATTGTTTTAGCTTCGGGGTGGCACCTGGGGTGGCCAGTCTGGTTGGGGCTGTGGCCCGTGCCCCCCCCCCCCCCCGCTGGACATGCCACTGAACTTCACACAATGATGTTAAATCAGTCAGTCTTGTCAGCTTTAACCAGTCAGTCAGTTCCCCATTGTTTTTTAAATTCTCACACACCAGAAACTCACAATCAGCTCACTCATTTAGGCCACAGACACGTTTTATTCAGTTTTCCTTCTTTCCCTTCATCATAAAACACGTGACATGTTGTCATGCACTTCACAAAACAAGTTTGTTCTTATGTGTTCAGTATTGTGTATCTGGGTGCAGGGTTCACTCGCACATCAAAACAGGAAACTCAGTGTTTTAGAGTCTCCAACACATCCCATTCACTTGTGCTAAAATTCAGTCACCTTTCCTTAATCTAATTATGATCAGCTAATTTGCATATCAGCTACCATCCCACCAAGTTGACAGGACAACAGAAATGCATGTTCAAAATGTTATCACAAAAATAGAATTTCCCTCATACAGTAAATTACTTGTGCTGCATCAGACAGAAAGCATCTCCCAATTTACTATATTAACAACTAAATTTATTGTCTGATCACTGGTTGTTCAAACCAGAATCTTTTTCCCCACAAAAGTTAAACTGTTGTCCTGCAGCCTACAGAGTTAATTTGTCAGCATTGGATAAATTCAGCATTTGGTAACAAGCTGATTTTCATTGCATGTGTGTGTGTTATTAGGCAGGTTTAATCGATGTCTGAGGAGCTGCATCTCCAGCAGAACATGTTGTTAAAGCTGCCTTTCCTACACACTTGTTTGCTATTATTTGATCTTTTTTTTTTTTTAAACTAATTTGCTATTAGTCCAATGGTCTTTGCATCACTTTTCATCACACTAAGTGACTTGGACAAGATGACAAGCAGAATCTCATGCTTAAGATGCCGTCTGGTCTTCATGAGTATCATTGTATGTGTATATGCATGTAGGGTTAGCATGGTTAATGCATTTTCTGTATGTTTTTGTGTTCCTCTGTCATCAAATTTTCATTATTCTCATCACTGCTTAAAACAACACACATCTCTCTGTTTTTTTTAAACTGTCCTTTTCTCCAAAACAGAAAGTAGTGTTACAGTTGTTTCAGACTGAGAAACACCAAACACTCTTCATGTTATCATTCATACTTCATCCACACAAATATTTTATTTCTTTTTGTCCACTGGGCAGGTGACCTGCAGAATCATGTCTGCCCCAGCTGGATACCTTTTCACACACACCGTGATGCCAGACACACTCACTTCTGCTTAGCGCACAATTTCACTTCATTCGTCAACGATCCACACACCACGTACTGCCCAATAAATACTTTGCAGTGTATTTCACCCTTGGACTTCTTTTACGTTTGCGGCAGGAAACGCGACTTACCCCAAAACCCAGGCTACGTGTACACAACAGATCACAGAATTCTAGTTTCTAGGTATGTGTCTGTGTGTATGCGTGTGCATGTGTGTGTGTGTTTGGGCGTGCGTTTGTGTGACCTCCTGCTCACCAAAAGGGTCATAAAGGCAGGACGTTTACTAAACAAGAAAACAGAACCCTCACATAGGCTGTGCCTGTAATAAAAGACTACAGCCTCCCCCACCATTCAACAGGCTGGGGAGGGGGTCACAAACAAAGGAATGTCCTTGACCATATAGTTTGAACCAAGACTTACAAGTTTAAGTACAATGATGGCAACATTTAACATTTGACTCCAACACTTTCACTACCCCTGATCACCTCCTGTGTGCTTTAGTCTGTGTTTTCATTCGTTCCTTATCTGGGCCCTATTTCAGGAAGCCGGTTTAGAAAACTCAGAGTGAAAAACGATACTCAGGGTTGAGTAACCCCGAACTGTCCAACTCGGAATATTCGGTTTCAGAAAGGCTGATAACAATTAGTTCAATCAACGCGGAGTTGCTTTAACCCCAAGTTAAGCGCGCACGAGGATACATAAAGCCCTGATTAGTGGAGCACAGATTAAGCGAGTCACCATGGAGACGGAGGGAAAGAAGGCGCGGTCAATGTATTTTACAGCGCTTGAGGCCGAAATTCTGATGGCAGCATATGCCGATAACATGCAAATTCCGTGGAAAAAAAGTAACACAGCCACAGCTGCAAAAGAAAGTGAGCACACAGCAAAATCTCCAGTGTTAATTCAACTCCTATAGTGTTAAAGTTAACACTTTTCCAGTGTTTATATAATTCTCACTGGTTTAGAGTTAAAGTAACACTTTGCAAAGTGTTATTATTTTAACTCCATTGTAGTGTTAAAAATATAACACCCATAGTGTTAAAATTTCACTCTGTATGGTGTGAAGTGTCTTCACTCAGAGTGTAACTACCTAACATTTATAGTGTTGTTTTAGGACACTGATAAGTGTTCACTTTTACACTGGCTTGGGTTAACTCTTTTCACTGAGGGTGTTACTACACAACAACTATGGTGTTATTTATGACACTTTTAAGTGTTTATTTTCACACTGGATTGTGTTGACTGTTTTCACTTAGAGTGTTATTCTGTAACTTTTACAGTGTTATTTTGGCACTTTAAAGTGACATATATGAGCTTTTAAATACTAGTCTGTATTAATTGTCTGAATACAAAAATGCATTAAAGTGCAATTACTGTATGACTACTGTGTTACATTCAGTGAAAGTCCTTGTTAAGTCCCTTTACAGGATAAAAGGAGAAAACATAAAATTGGTCACATAAGCATTTTAATAAATATTAAATTCCAAGCACCATACAGCATACGTTCACAACAAAAATAATGGCACAATGTACAGACCATCATCATCACCATAAGCACTTTGCAAATCAAAGGGCTTGTATATTTCAATACAGTCTGCTTTAACAACATCTTTTTCATCCGTTTCAAACACTTTATAAGCATGGCAATGTTCACTGAAATTTTCAACCACAAGCTTCTGAACTATGAAGTAGGTGTGACTATTGACCAAAACTATTGTTTTTATTCTGCAAAACACCGGCATCTCATGTTCAGAACCACAACAAATGACCAATCCTGTTCTGTACTCAGTCCCATTAATGTTAACCCAATTAGCAGCGAAAGCCTCTTCTGCAACAGCAGGCAAGCCTAGGGAGATCATTTCACTATTTTCCTCACTATCAACATCAAATGATTTCAAGGGCCCATACTCAACATGGCTTAAAGGACATGTCTCCCACTTGTATGCTATGGATGTTTGATGTTTTTTGGCAAGTGACACTGTGATGTTCTTAAAGTTCTTAAGGGTGTCTTTGAACACCCTATGTTTAGCCTCACCTCTCATGCTCCATACATGCAATAATGGCCCAATTTTTCTGATGCAAGTTGGGTAGTGCAACATAAAGTGGTGTTTGGGAATCATGTTCCTACCTGGATACAACAATTTGAACAAGTCATTAAATTTGGTGCTTGGATAAAAACTGTGACCTAGTCGCAAATGACTTATCAAAGCCTGACTGGTGCTATGCAGAGTTTGACAGATAAAACATTTAAACATGGTTCTCATTCAACATTTTGGCACGCAACTCACGAACACGTGGTGACTCATCTGTTGAGGTGGCATCAATGTTGAATATGGTGGTCTGCACAAAACTGTAGAGATGAACCAGTGACTCGTCGTAAGATAAGTTGAACACGTAGTGGGATTTGAAAAGTTCATCAAAAGCACTGAGTGAGCTGGTGGCTTGGCAGGGGATGAGCTGTTTGTCCACTGCGATGTAGAAGGTGTCAATGCTGTTCTGGGTTCGACCAACAGCGAGGATGTATGGTTGTTTACCATCTCTTGCTTGCAAGTGTTCATCAATGCTGCAGCATGACTAAAAACAAATGAGATATTGACATATAGGCCTAGCTTATACTTGCTGAGTATGAACCATTCATTCAGTTTGACATTATGTGCCTTGCTAACTTATTACAAAATACTAAGACACATACTTCATGGAGAGGAAAACTAAAAAGTGCAAAAACTGAAAAAGTGTTTTGTAGGATTTTAAAAAGTGAGACAACATATTTACCTTGTGAAAGTGCACCATTTTGTGTGCTGCATCAGTTGGACTTATTTTGGTTCTCCTCTTTCGTCCAGCTGTGGGTGGCAAAAGTTGAAGGAGTAGCAGCAGAGAGGCCATGTCACTGTCCCAGTCTGTGTATGGTTGAATTTATAAAACAATTTCAAAATGACAGGTAAAAATAAATATTATTAAAATCAAACAAGCATGGTGCGACGCCTACCATTTACATCACTCTCTGTTGGTTTCTCAGCAGCTTTTATCAAACGACACAGGTCAGTTGACTGAGTCAGCTGTTTGGCTTCTTTAATAACCTTTGGCTTGAATGACATGTCCCACTTCTCAAGCAACTTGGTGGCTGTTTCAGCACCAAACAGCAGCAGGAAGTCTTGATTGACCTGTTCATCATACACACAGGACATAAAGACAGTGCTCAACATTGTTTACATTGCAATGTGATTTTGACCAATATGGGATATAGCCTGACTGGGATGACCAATGATCACATCTTTTACTGTTGCCATCCACATCAGCAAAACAAAAAAAAAAGGATTAACAGTTGAAAATATCAAGTGATTTGACTTACTAGTCCTTTGACATCCAAAAAGCGTGGAAATGTTTTGAAGACATCTGCAGTTCTTTGTGGATCATGCACCAGATCCTGGCGATGTTGGAACGTCATTTTCATCTTCTGAAATACACTTGCTTCATCAGGAGAGTGAACAAGAAATGAGATGGCCTCCTTGCAGGCATCTCCATCAAGTTGCTGAGGCAATGTGGTTGCTAATCTTCTGCGCTTAGGCCCTTGTTCTTGATGCACTGGGACTTCCTTCACTGGCCGTTTGGTTGTAGACCTGGACATGGTTTTGAGGCGCCACGCTACATATCCAGTGCCTTTCACTCCGTCGTAGAAATGCTCCTGTCACATTTAAACATAGATGAAAAATAAACATCAAATGCGATCTTACAGACTTTGCAGATTCAGCAAAAAGAAACCCAAGGACTATTATCATGTAACAGGTGCAATACATGTTAAACAACATCCACAATTTCAATACAGTTTTATGACAATAGTTATTACGAAAGAGGAATTAAGATTTTTCTTTTAAATCATTTAGCTGATGTAATTATTCCATGATGAAAACTAAATAATGTGCTGTTTTACAATCACTGCATGACTTACATAGCCGTTTGGAGAAAATGGATCCTTCAATGAGGGAAAGAGTGTAATTATTCCAAGGGCATATTTCTCCTTTTGCTTACGGGAGGGAATTCTGCTATAGAGGAAATACAATTGACAATGTTAAATCAGAAGTATGTGTCTTTACTGCAGTATACATTACAAGAATATTCCATATGGCCCATCTTTACTTTTTTATTAGGTACTATTACTCTTACCCATGTCTCTCAGTCATATCACTTGCCAATATGTTAACAAGCTGCCGCCGGGTGCGGTGGCTCAGTGAATTTTCGGCGTTGTATTCTTCAAGAATTTCCTCTCCACCAGGTTTCCTAGTCAAGGCATTTTTAACCATCTGCTCATATAAAAGGGAAAATAATAACAATAAAAACTTGTTTGTCAGTAAAGGTGAAAGTTTAGAGGAATGTCAACAAACCTGTGAAAGACATATCTAGCAAGAAGCACTAACTTCTACTAACATTTTTTCATACAGGGCAAGTTGGGAACCACCATGTTTTGAATTTCAATTTGTATAACAATCTACAGTATAAATGGTGTCAACTCAAAAATACAAAAGACATTTTCTGTTCTCAATTACCTCTTTTGCAGCCTCTGACACAGAAACATTTGGTGCAGAACTGTCTTTGCTGGATCTACTGCGGCCTGCAGGAATGCCCTTTTCCCTGAGGTCACTGTCACTTGATGAAAGTGATATAGTGTCCGTGAGGGAAGATAATGTATCCGAGGAGGATGGTGTGGAATGAGCTAAAGGACAAAAATCTTTGGGAGAGATGATTTGGTTAACTTTCTTTAGGCTACTCCACAATGCCATTAATAACACAATTTCAATGTTCATGTTCAGACAACATTCTATACAAATATGACCCAGCCCTGTCCACTGTCATGTATATTGCATGAAGACAGGTCAATGTCATCTGCATCAAGAGCAAAAGAACTTGGCTCTACATTGAGTGGGCTATACTCTGAAAATTTAAGTTATGATAACATTTACCTTCATCTGAAATCTTTTCACGTATTGTCAGGCATAGGTCTGGTTGGGCCTCCAGTAACTCCAGAAAAATGTCTTCTTCGACAGCTGTGTCAGTTTCATCGAAAATATCAAGGTCAGCAGCATCCGGAAGTCCAAACTTGGTTTTGGCTTTACAAAAAGATAAGCATAATGTCACCTAAAACGCCTGAAAAACTTTTTTAAAAACTAATTTTGACTTTTTTATTTAGCTAATATTTATTAACAGCTGTTTTACCTGTCTTTAAAATGGTTAAATTAGACAAGTCTGCAGCAACAATATAGGCCTAGGCCTACTGCTCTGTACTGTTTTTAATGTCACACATTAAAATAAAATGTGTTAACATTTAATTCGTTTTTTAAATAGATGAGATGCAAACATGATGAACTGATACATGTGCAACAAATTTTGTTCTGCCAGGTTATCTTACCTTCACTGATGAATTCTAGATAAGTGAATCCTGCGTGCAATTTAATGTACTTCTTTACATTGAGGTATTTCACTTTCAGCAACATGTCTTACAACAGCACCTGGTGGAGAGAAGGGGGCACAGAATATTTTTTACCATATATTTAAACCATAGCTTAAGTGGCAACAAATCCGGACAACTTTAAGAAAATATTAGGCTATACATTGTGTGATGATCTGTGAAGGGGTGACAGACCACTTCAACCTCAGGAACATAATTTGGCTTCCCCCTGCGCACTAAAATAGCTGAACTTGGGTACACAGAAATAGCATCCAATGAATTATCCACCCATCCACATGTTTATAAGACGACAACGGCGATCTTCTCGTCTGCACGCAGGCTAGATACTTAGTTCTGCTATGTTGCGAGTAAATCGCTGTAGCCTACTTGGGGAAAAGCATCTCTGTTTAAACCATGTCAGGATGATAATCCACATAAAATTTCCTGTTGAACGCACACCTGCCTTCATCACGCTTTCACTTATGACAACAAATATCCCTTATACTGTAAATTAATGAGTGCAAGTCTTACATTTATATCGGGAGTTTCTGACACATGCACAGCCGTCTGGCTAGTTGCTACTTTGTGGTGGTTGTTTTGTGACACGACATGCTAGGATTATCAGTGGAGGCGACGTCAACGACCCTCAGTCGTTATACCGCTTTGTCTTAAACACTGGATGGTAGCCTATTTCACTAAAACTGTAGAAAAGGGGAAAATGTTCCCTTAGATTAGGCCTACTACAACATAGGGCTGCTCGATTATGGCAAAAATGATAATCACGATTATTTTCACTGAAATTGAGATCTCGATTATTTGACGATATTTATTTAACAATAACAATGTATTGAATAATGACTTTAAAGATTGTCAAAAAATAATATAAAATAGTGTGCAAATACTGATAACAGTGCAAATGTTTGCAATATAAAAAATAAATGAAAAATGTAAACATCTATGTTTAGTGAACGTTGCAGTGTTGCTCTGTGGTGCAGCTACAACACTGTAGCAAAGTTTACACACTATGTCTACTTGATCCACGTCTGACTGAACCCATAATGTTTCCACACCACTGAAGTTTTTTTTACCTCTCTTTTCAACCAACGGCAGTCACTCTCCTCTCCAAATAACTTCTGCTTAGCTTTCCGAGCTTCCCTCGGGTCCTCTTAATTGTTGTGACACGTGTTCGAAATGCAGAGAGGTGCGCTCGATTTGCCACACGGAGCAGCGCGAGAGTAAAGCACGAGGGAGGGGCTAATAATCGGCTCAGTCATTTTTAATGATCGTTGAAAGCCCAGATCGTAATCGTGATTAAAATTCGATTAATTGAGCAGCCCTACTACAACATGTATGATATATCCTAACCGTTAGCAAGCAATCCATGCACAAACGCAGCGCGCCTTGCTTGGTCACTAACATCTAACAGAATTCCATAACCCCCTGCCACTTCAAAGATTTGTAGGCTAGGCTACTGCTAAACTCGCTGGTAGCACGTGTAATTAGCCTATCTTGACGCTTTCCAAAACTTGACTTGAACGTCTCCATGTGATTGTTTAGTTCACTTTTAAATAGGATATTTCTGAGGCGAATGTTCGCTTCCCTTAAAAGCAGTGGGCTAAACGCATTTGTCTTAGCTGCCAGCTAGGCTACCACAAATTCAAATTTTAACATTACATTTAACATATCCAGAGGATAGCTAACTCCTCCCTCGTTTCATTTAATAAGCATTGAACACTGGAAAGCATTTCTCTTATGACATTAGAACTAACTAGAATTGAGAATTATATTAAGCACGCATTTATTTTCGCTGCAATATTAACTTGTTATAGAGGATAGTTTAGCTACCTAAGCTAACGAATCCCATCTCTTACCGCAGATGAATACACTCCACATTAGGAAAATATTGCATGCTTCTGATAAATAATGTTATAGGCTAGTTAGTTACAATATTTAATAATGATAAAATAACATAGGTCTTGTTGTATAGTTCTTACCTGAACAACCTCCTCGATCTTGACAGCAAACTTCTGGCGGACTCCTCATGCCCATGAGCGCGAAAAACCCGGATGTGGAAATCAACTCCAAATGAGTGTTATAGTATTGACTCTTTGAAATAACTCCGGCTACAGAGCTTTTTCAGCACCGTTAGTGTTACTGTAACTCTCAAACCAACACTTTTCAACTCGAAATTTTTAACACCAGTAATTTTAACTCACATCAACACTTCGGATTTTGCTGTGCATGCATGGCAAAACATAGCCGACAGAGTCAATGCGTGAGTGTTAATTTAAACATTGATCGAGGGATTTCCACCCATTTAACACGTTATTTTATTTTATTTTATTTTTTATTTCATACATTTTATTTTGTGATGTGATGTGAGCGCAGGTGCAACCCAACAGGCCCCAAACGTTCCTGGCAGCAAGTAAAAATGAAATATAAAAATATAGTCCAAACAGGTAAGGTGTAATTGTATTATGAGCCATAGTGCTTGGTCTGTTTGTCCCATGTAAATCAATTGCAGTTAGAGGCTACATTAATTTTCTTTCTGTAAGCACTTATTGAAATTATCTGAGCACATTACAAGTACATATTTGCTTACTCTGTATGCTCAAATGTGGCCCGTTATAGCCAACAGAAAAAAAAAAGCGGAGGCCTGAAAAACAGGTGGGGGTCCTCCACCACCACCACTCACAGAGGCTGAGCAGTTGGCTTCCACATTTGTGATAATGTTGGCAGCATCACATATGATCTTCACAGTGCAGAGAACACAAATTAGCATCCATTACTATAATGAAATAATTTGTTAGTTTGAAATGCTACAGGGAACTATGTACCTGTACATTAATGCTGTGGAAAGACTTCCTGTTCACATAGTCTCCTTCATTTACTGAAGGAGCAATGATTGGAATGTGAGTGCCATCTATACAGCCAATCACGCCTGGGAACCGTGAGAATAAATGTAAAATTTAAGTAGTAGTTCAAATATCACCACATCATGAATTAAGTTTCGTTCATCCTGATACCTGCAATTTTGTGGCATCCCTCTTTGATAAATCTTGTGGGTCTATGACCGGGGAACACCACAATAGACCCACCATCACAGGACGAATGGATCAAAATTATAGATGAAATACAAACAATTGACCTACAGAATAAGGACTCAGGAAGATCAATACCATAAAAAGTGGGAGAAATGGACTGAGTACATAAACCCAACAGGATAAAGACCAACACACTGATAATGAGAAATGATCAAACTGTAGAAACAAGGAGATCCAACATGGGTTTGTTTTGTTATCCTACCTGTTGTATTTATCTTTTTGTTGTTGTTGTTGTTTTGGTGTTTTGTTTTGTTGTTACCCCCCCGTATAATGTTTAAAGAAAAACAATAAAAAGAAAGTAAAAAAAATAAATAAATTCAGTTGAGCTGAAAAGAAAAAATAAAATGAAACAATCTGAGGGTGAAATACAAACGTAAAATCAAAGGAGTCACAAATGTCCGGTTGTATTTCAGACCTCAGGGTTCATCCAACAAATCATGAAAAATGAGGTTTACATGTTTGTTCATGACGGTGCAGATTTCTGACATTTTGTGTAATTTAAGCTGCAACAATGTGACTGTTTTCTAACAAAAACAGTGAAACTCAAGTTAGACTTGTGTTTGTAAATGAAGCGCCCCATGTTGTGTAGCTTTCTAGTGTTTATACTTATTGGGCTACATATTTATTTATCATACAGGCTATACAGTACATAGCATCAAAACTCACATGTTTTATGTAACTAAAGTGTGTAATCATGTGGGCTACAGACAATGATTAAGTTATCGACTATATTTATATGAAAAACGTGCATACTTACTGCATTTGAATCATGTAACCACATGTAACCACCTGCATGAGTGTTTGGGGGGAAAAGGCTTTGATTTTGCCACCATAAGAAAATTTCTCTAGATCCGCCCCTGCTCTGTTGGTCTTCGGGCGGATGTGTGCAGATGGGTGGAGAGTCCTGACGGCGTCGAGGTCTTTGGCAGATCTGCCGCAGGAGCCTCGTTTCCCTCTGCGCTGATTATCATCGCTTCAGCCCGGCCGGCTCGACTCTGCGCCGCGCTAAATTATCCGGCAATTGATTTATAAACGAGCAGCTTCACGGCCGATGAGGCGGATCCGTTTGGCGCCGTTAAGCAGCGGTTATTAACTCTCAGTAATGATCAGTGTTGGGTAAGTTACTTTAAAATAGTAACTTAGTTACATTACTAGTTACTTCTCTCAAAAGTAACTCAGTTACTTCAAGTTACTCGTTACTTTCAGAGTAACTAGTTACTAGGGAAAGTAACTTTGGTTTTACTCAGAATTCTCTTGTTAATGTGTTGCTCCCATAACTTTGCCAGTCTTCTAGCTTGCTTACTTGCCACAGTGCACTGTGCCACCGACCAATAGAAAGGAAAAGATAATGTGCATATTTCCACGAGAGAAATCCCACGCCTGGACCGTCATTGACTGCCGCCATGATTCTAGCCTACGTCACAGAGTCATGTGCGCCTTTTACATCCAACACAAAAACTGCAGTCGTGGTGCTTTGATTGTACTCAGAACTCGGAAATTCTGCCTTCTGAATAGGAAGATGTAGGTAACACCAGACTGCAGATGAGCTGCATACAGGGCTGGACTGGGACAGAAAATCGTCCCGGGCATTTTGACTAGAGACCGGCTGCCATTATAGGAAAACTCATAAAGCCTTTGAATGAAAACAAACACTGTTGTGACAGTGATGTTCACTGTTCTGATGGTATATATGCATCAATCTATCAATCGTTTGTTGTAAGATTCAGATAATTATTTTTTAAAAGCGAGACATTTGAAATGAGAATAAGAAAGAAAAGTATTTCTTTGTGCCCCCCTCTCCCTGTTAATGCCCTACATGCCCCCTGGCAACACTTTGCTAGACCGGCCCTGCACAGTTACCAGCTGTCAGCTACTTAGAAAAGGATCCTGGTGTTATTTGTCTCTCAGAAACAGTTCATAACTTCAACTCATTCATGTCACCTAAAAGGTAAACCTGTTTCTCCATCACCTGTTCAGCTCTGATGATCCAGTAAGGACATCTCCTGGTTTCATCTTCATGTTTCCCTCTCACCAGATAACCAAACCATATCATGACCAGCAGCTTTACAGCTGTGGCTCCAGCAAACATCAGCTGATACTAGAAATTAATATTAAATAAATTCTAACAACAGCTGATCAAGCTTGAACGTGCTGCTGTTGTTTAGCGCGACATCGGCTGGTTTCCTCTTTCTGGCGCAAAGTGGGCGATAAACAAACAAGAGAGCCGATCAGCTGATCATTGATCAGTTTTCATGATTGAAGTAGAAACAGGAGAGGGAGGGGGAGAGGATGAGAGAAGAAGAGGCAGCTGTGCAGCAAAGACACAGAATAACTGCAGCTTTGTGTCTTTTTGTAGCTGAAGTCCAGGACAAACTGTTCCTTTTCACCTCAATAAGAAACGCGTAATATTTTCTCTGAATACCAGACGGGACGGCTGGCAACTCTAATAACTTATGAACAAAATAAAGTTCAACATCATTAACATCATAGCACCACCCAGCTGTATAGAAACTCCGTCATGCTAGCTAGCACGCAGTACGGAGAAAGTCAGAATAACGAAAATAAACTCCACCTAAACTTGGTTCATATCTGACCCAGAGAGACTGCAGATCATAACTTCTTACCTGAAGTTCAGTTCACACTCGGACCGGCGGCCGCCTCGGGTCTCTTTTCCTTCTGCCTCCCTTTTCCTTCATCCACCTGCTGGCCTCCACCACTTGCTAATGTTATTGAATCTGTGGAAGCTCCGCGATGCCACCACACGAAGTAACGAGTAACGACCCTATCTAAATCCCAGTAACGACTAACGCGCTCCTGGTTTTGGCATAATAACTAGTTACTGTAACGCGTTACTTAATAACGCGTTAGTCCCAACAGTGGTAATGATCAGGACAAGGCTGCGGCGAGGACCGGGGAGCTGTGTTAGAATCTTCTGCATGCAGTAGCGGAAGGGCTGACACGGGCAGTTGCCCGGGGCGGCATCACGAGCATCGGCAAAACAAAATAAATAAAAAATTTCTCGTACTCATGCTGCCCCGACATCAGCCAGCGCATACTGGGAATGGCACAGGCATCGGTTTTCTATCGCCCCTTTGCTGGGAGTAAGGGCGCCCTCCGTTTGCGAGGTGCGCCTGCTGCTTGCGCCACAGGGAGGAGATCGGCGGGGAGCAGCATCTAATAACCAACTCGCAAAATAAAACAAAATAAAAACAAACCAACAAACACGAAAACACCAGACATCCTGATACAGACATATAATCTGCACCGATGTTTTTTCTAAATTCTATACATGAAAAGTGAGCGAGAGCCCTCGGTGCGCGTGCTCGCTGCTGAAGTCAAAGTAAACTTTATTGTCATCTCCGCTACAGACAGTCCAGCATATAGAGACGAGACGACGAGGCTCCAGCTACAGCAGTGCAAGGAAACAAAGAGGAGTAAGAAAATAAATCTACACTTTAGGACTCGGGGTAAAGGATCAATAACAATTTAAAATTTACAGTTTGATGATTTAAAGTCTCACACACAACCTGTGGAAAGGGGAGGGGCCCTGCTGCTTCCAGATAGAGCACATTTCATTCATAATGATGTAAATCCAAGCCCATCATGGATTCATGATCTGAATCCTGGGTTGTGTGAAATCCCAGAAATGCACCTTAGACAAAGGGAGTCTGTGAACTAAGGTGTCGGTGTGTTAGGGTCTGTTAGGTTATGTTGTGATCCTCGGGTTGGGGGATTTGTGTTCGCCCAGGGCGCCAAACAGGCTAGGACCGCCACTGTCTGCATGTGACCAAGCCGGGGTCAGGGGTCAAGTCTCACTGATGCAGGCAGCAGAAGTCAGAGCGGATTGTTATCGAGACATCGGGAGCTTCGCTCTCCTCCCTGCACACAAAGACGTGCTTCGCTTACAGCAGCGAGCTTCACGATCAGCGTCGCTGGTTATTGGATGTGTTGAAGGTACATCACAGCATCGGCGGATCACGGAGGCACTGCGTCACTAAGCCTGTCGGGTCAGTCGGACTAAATGAAGACAAACTGAGTGTCCTGCCGTCACGCCTCCTCGCCGCTGGTCAATCAGTCTGACTGCTAATTAACAATGGAGCCCGTGTGCAAAGTCTCCATCACTGTCTGCGACGCCCGTCACCTCTTCTCAATCTGTCGAAGCCAAACGCCCCTTGAGGTCGTTTATTTCTTTATCTGAAGGAAATAAAGCAGCAGGCAGCGTCTGCGGGCGGCACAGGGAAACCCACCCAAGCTCGCCGCTTATCTGCAGCTCTCTAAACGCCTCCGCCGAGACGGGGACGGTTATCACGGCGAGGCAGAGGCGATGAGACCGCTGGCTGACGAGCATCTCCGCCTCTAATTTATTGATGGAGGAGTGTCAGAGCAGGAAATGAGAAAACGAAGGAACTACTGCAGGAGGAAAACATCTGTGGGGCATCACCACGGAAACGGGCATCATGCGGTGACTGGTGTTAAACACGGTGCGAACACGTGACCAGTGCAGGCGTTCAGGGTGTACTGTAGTATCCATGGATACACGGACATGCCACAGATGGCAGCGGTCCAGTCAGGACGTCTCTTTTCTTTAAATCACGAACACGTGATTACTGAGACGCACAAAGAGCAAACGTTCCTGCGACATCAGCGCCACAAACCAGCCGACTGTGTCGTGAACGGTCACGAGTTTGTCCTCGCTGCGTTCGTTTTCATCACTTTGCGATGCGTGTCTGCACCGAGGTTATTACAGCAAACTGAAACTAAAAACTCAAACCAGATGTGAAAATAAAAAAGTGACTTTAGAACAAAGTAAAACGAAACAGCACTATCTATCAACTTAACACTTTTAATTCTTATTCTCATTTTTATTTTCATGTCTATTTAAGCTTAATTTATAACAGTATTTATAACAGCATGTTTGCACTGAAGCACCGCAGCAATTTCCTAATATTGTAAACCCGCTCAACATTTGGCAATAAAACCCTTTCTGATTCTGATTCTTTTATTTTGGTAAACGTTGAACTGGAGCCGGTGCATGAGGCTGTGATACAAACAAAAACATTTCTACTTATTAAAAACACAAAAACGGAAACTAATTAAATCCAATTAGAAAAGAAAAATGTGATCCTAAAGCTGAGAGGCGTGATCTCTCGGTCTGCCCTCCGTCAGCACGCCGCAGAGCAATAACAGGGCGGATACGCGCCCCTCGCGCGGCGCTCGCTCTCCACCGTGATTGACAATTATAGCCACGTAAAACCTGAGGCCGACTCCGAGTGACAGCATGTAGATAAATATGTCATAAATCAGGACGGCGGGCTCTCGGGGGAGTAATCTTCCTCTGCCTCGCCAGGCCACTCTTCATCATCAGCAGTGGCGGCGGAGCGAGCCAGAGGAGGCAGGCGCTCAGACGGCGGGAACAAAGCGCTGCTCGCCGCTGCCAATAACCCAGCATTAAAGATGAGATTGCCTGCCCCTCCTCCACCTCCCAGCAGCGAGATAACTCGATTTGATGTCGACGGCGTCCTTTCTTCTCCTCGGCTTCCAAGTGGGCCGGTGTCGGCCATCGTTAGCCTCCTGAGTTATTAGCAGCCTTCAGCGCCGCCGCTCCTCGCTGTCACTTTCGTTAGCCGCGGCTAGCTGACAGTTGCAGACATAATTAGCCCCGCTAATGTGGCGCCGGGCCGGATGCGACATTTGAGGAGCGTCGGGAGGGAAAACAAACAAATCAAGCATTTCATTAGCGAGCGCTGACAGCTCCTCTCTGAGCCTGTAATGAACTTCTAACCGCCGCCGTCCTCTTCCTGCTGAATCTTCACGCCCGCCGCTTATTACTGCCACTACAAATAACGCCACACTCCTCTCCAGGTCTAACCACACCGCCATTAATAATGCACCGCCACGCAGGCTCGGAGCAGGCGGGGAGAGCCCGATCAGCGGGCCGTGAAGCCTCGGCGGCGTGTTGCCCATCCCCTTCGTATCTGCTCGCCGCCGTCGTCAGCCCTGTCACTCGGCCGGTAACAACATCACAGGGGGGCTGCGAATATTAGCTGCCCGTCAGCGGGAGAGGGGTGGAGGAGTAATTAGACAACCGAGGTGGTGACAGGAAGTGAGTGGCGCCGGCGAGCCGCGTTAACAGCTCCGGACGAGCTGTTCTCGTGTTCCAGCGCTCACCTGACAAACATCAGCTGCTTTTTTATTCACACCTGTGACTCAGGTGAAGGTGTCCCGAGAGCAGAGAGGGGTTCGTCTCTGCATCGGCTCTCTGGTGGCAAATCGCCACCATCGGAGGTTGAAAATAAAAAGAGCGGGGAATACTCATGTTCTGGGTTTATACTTCCAAAGTTTATCCTCAGAAAGTATCCGAGTATTCAATGACCCTCGGTGAGGCTCATATAATACACCTCCAGGGCAGCTCGGGTCAATAACATGACACACATCATGTCTGTGATCATGATCATAGACATGATGTTTTATCACTGCTCAGGTGCTGATAATCAAAGCACTGATCAGCTGATCGTCAGCAGGTGTGAGCACCTCTATAAAAACTTTGTGTTCTGGAGCAGCGGTCCCCAACCCCGGGCCTCGGACCGGTACCGGGCCGCGAGAGTTGAGGCTCAGGTGTGAAATGTTTGGTTTTCAGGGTTTTTATCGGTTTCCAGCGTGATTTTGTTATCGTTTTTATCGTTTACTCGGTGTTCCTGGGTCTTTTCACGTGTGTTATGAATAAATCTTCTTTTTTTCGGTACCGGTACTGGTTTTATTTTGTTGTATTTATCCGCGACACCTTAAAGGCCGGTCCGTGAAAATATTGTTGGCCATAAACCGGTCCGTGGTGCAAAAAAGGTTGGGGACCGCTGCTCTGGCGTCTGAACTTGGGTTTTTGGTTTTTCTTTATTTTTCAGAGGATCTAAAACAGATATGGAATTAAAACTCGTGGGACGTCCATCCACGAGTTAAAACTGTAAAGGACCAAGAATTGAACCCTGAGGAACACCACCAGCATTTAAGTTTAAATAGAAATGTCATGGTCCTGGGCCATGTTGGCCCAGTGTTCTTAGTTTTCTTGTATGTTTGTATTCAGTTCCCTGTTTAGGCTCTGTTTCCTGAGTTGCCCTGTTGTGTTGTTCCCTGAGTGCTTTTCCTTTGTGACTCTCACCCCCTGTGTGCCCTCTGTGTATCTGTGAGCCCTCGTCTCCCTTTGTGGTTGTTCCATGTTTCCCAGCCCGTTATGTCTGTGTTCTCCCCGTGCTCTCTCTCCTCCTGTCTGAACCTCTGTACTTCCTGTTTTACTTTGCCCGTCTCCCGCCAGTGTGGTGTTCACTCCTGCCGTGTGTTGTTATGATTATCAGTGTCACCTGTGTTCCCCGTGTGCTCCCACGTCCCTCGTTAACCCTCTGTGTATTTATGTCTGCGTCTTCCTCAGTTCTGTGTCGCGTTCTCCCTCATGCTGCGTGGATTTCCCTGTGTCTCTCTCCGAGTATTAGTTTATTGTTCCCAGTTTAAGTTTTGTATTTTCCTGTCATCTTGTCAGCAATAAAGCTGCCTTTTGAGTTCATCCCTTGAGTCCGTGAGTTTTGCGATTGGGTCCTCATCCTGCCTGCCACGCAGCCGTATCATGACAAGAAATGATCTTAGAGCTCACAGGAGGTACAGTTTTTATCACTTTTTCATTCTGGAGGTTTTCTTATTTCAACTGTGAGTACAAGAAAACAATTGTTAGAATATAATGTGTTAAATTTGCTTAGATGAGAGGGTCCAGCAGTAGATCAGAGGAATAGGGAAGGATTTGTCTGTGTGTTTCAGTTTGGTTTAGCTGTAGGCCTGAGAGTGTGTGTTGAGAGGAATTTATGGACACCGGGGGTCAGCCTGTCAAAGACGGAGACAGGAAGCTACAGATGGGGGATGCTGATGCTTGTACCTGAATGTAATAAAGAAGTAGGTTTGCAGGAGACTCTCCACATGCTTAGCTGTAAAAGTAAGACAAGAGTGGGGGTCTCAGTGCTTGTAATATGTTAACTGTGTTTTGTATGTTTTGTAGCTTGGGTGAGGGGAGATGGACTTTTATCACCGGCAGGAAGTCACATATCAGAGATGCACGCACACCCACACGTACAGTCACTCACGTGCACTCACACATACACACATGTACGCGCACACACAGGCACTCACGTGCTCACGTATACATACACAAACACAAAGTTTACAACACACCATGAGGGTTTTATGATGGGTCGCTTCTATAAAACTGGTGGAAACAAACAAAGAAGTGGAGCTCTGCAGAGGGACACCGGCATGCACGTCTCCCCTTCTAGAAGATGCATGCGTAACTGAAGATGAATAAAGGTTTTGTGAAATGACTACTGGGGGCGATCGTGGCTCAAGAGTTGGGAGTACACCTTGTAATCGGAAGGTTGCCGGTTCATTGTGTCCTTGGGCAAGACACTTCACCCGTTGCCTACTGGTGGTGGTCAGAGGGCCCGGTGGCGCCAGTGTCCGGCAGCCTCGCCTCTGTCAGTGCGCCCCAGGGTGGCTGTGGCTACATGTAGCTGCCATCACCAGTGTGTGGATGGGTGGATGACTGGAGGTGTAAAGCGCTATACAAATACAGGCCATTTACTGAGTCCGGTGCCGTCTCTGGAGGCCTGAGGAATAAAAAAAGAACCGGGGTGAAACTGCTTTACAGAACACAACCCACACAAAATGATTCAGAGAGAAGAGCAGCGTGAAAGTCGAGGCTTTGAAGCCGCGATCTCCGCCCTGAGCTCAGACTCCAGAGCTCCATCCAGGCCTCAGTCAGCAGGCTAAATGTTAAAGTTCATGACAGTAGAATTAGACAGACTGAACAGGTACGGCTGTTTGGAAGGACCAAGGCGTCCTCTCTCTAAAGCCTGCAGAGCTGCATCTGATCGTCGCAGCAGCGGGAGGAAACCGCACAGCTCATACCAGCTGTCAGCTCGGTGGAGGCGCAGAAGTCACCGGAACGCTCTAACTGCTAATCTGAATAATTCGATTACTGAGCAGTATTTCTGTATCTGATGTGGATGAACTGGTCCTTTAAACCTGCTGCTCTTTTCATGTTTGGGATAAAGTGCCTCATTCCTCCACTCGCCTCCTCCTGAGCTCCTTCGCCTCCCTCTCTGCGGTCCTCCCCTCGTTAAGCTTGCTCTCCTCGCCTCTAATTAAAATGCGAGAAGGCTGCGGCTTTGCTTGCGCTTTGATAACAGTTATCAGGTTGGAGTTACTTTAGCTATTGATTTGATTAAGAGGCTTATCCATTGTTTAATGAGTTTTCCACTCCACTGCTCTCCTTCTAATCAGGCACACCGCCAGGTCCTCCGCCCTCTCGCTCTCCATCTCCTCCTGTGTGAGTCGGAGTCTCTCGCCCCGGGCTGCAGTTGGCGGAGCCGTTTACTGTCAGTCTAACAAACGGTGTCTCTTTAATGGTGCACATATATTCACTGTAACTCTCCAGAAACCAGGTTTGATCCCTCTGAGGACGGGACGTCGTTTAAAGATCGATTACAGCAGCTAAATGTGGCAGAGAGACCACAGCGAGCAGTCCCTCTCTGCAAGAGCCCCCACACCTACGATGCTCCACATCCACACCATGTCTGCACAGTTCTTAGTATTTTATTTGACTTTTATAGCATCTCAAGGAGCTTTATACTGTAAAGGAACTACAATAATACAGAGAAAACAGAGAACCCCCCCAACAATCATATGAGCCCCTATGAGCAGCACTTTGGCGACAGTGGGAAGGAAAAACTCCCTTTTAACAGGAAGAAACCTCCAGCAGAACCAGGCTCAGGGAGGGGCGGGGCCATCTGCTGTGATTGGTTGGGGTGAGAGAAGGAAGACGGGATAAAGACATGCTGTGGAAGAGAGACAGAGGTTAATAACAGATATGATTCAATGCAGAGAGGTCTGTTAATACATAGTGAGTGAAGAAGAAACACCCAGTGCATCATGGGAATCCCCGGCAGCCTACGTCTATTGCAGCATAACTAAGGGAGGATTCAGGGTCACCTGGTCCAGCCCTAACTATATTCTCCAAATAGATGTGAAAAAACATTTGAATTCACTGAAATGAAAATAAATCTGAAACGATGAGTGCAGAGGAAGCATCCTCAAAATGTTTATCAAATATTTTTCCCCCGATTGTTCACTGAAAGACATTTTCAAACAATAAAAACTGAAACACACAAATCCACCGTGGAAACTTGCTGAAACTAAATACAGCGCTGTAATAACTGTCTCACGTTTTCAGTTCTGTGCAGAGGAGGGAGAGTGGAGCTGCAGGCAGGAGGAGACAAGGAGGAGGTTCATGGGTGTAGTGGAGGAGGACGTGTCCGAGGAGCATGCTGGGATAGGAGGAGACACTCGTCAGGTGGCGGAGGGTTGGCAGCGGTTTCTGAGACAGACGCAGGGACGGCGGAGAGCGGCGGTTCAGTCTGAGATCTTTACACTGATGTCAGCACCACGTCACATCGCTGCACGCCACGCCCTCGGGCCTGAATCCGTTCGGTTTAGAGCAGCTCCTCCTCTCCTCCTTCATCTCAAAGGCATCACAGAGAAAGTGTGTGAATTGGCCCTTTAAACGATGCTTCCTCAGATTTTCAGACACTGCTGATGCTCTGTGGGAGCAAACTGGTACTGATGGACTGGGGGAACTGGTGCAGGTAATTAACTGCTGAATGTGCAGATGTTTTCTGAGGACACACACACAGCATCTGCCTCAGCTCAGCCGTTTAGCGGGTGCCGCTCGATGGGCTGGAAAGCCCCGCGCGCTGTAATTAATTGCGGGAGATTACACGGTCCTCCAACCATGGAGTTTGTCATCAGAAGCCATTACAGATTGATATGAGACGCCTCTCCACGGTGTCAACAGCAATTTGGAGGACAGCTAAAGTTGGGAGGGTGGCCAAGTAGGGGCCACGTGACAGCTGACAGGGTATTTACAGCACGCATGGTCACACGACGACGTCTGAATCTGCATTTACCCGCACCTTCAGCTCCGTGTGAGCCGCGCTCGCTGTGCTGCAAATAAAGCATCACTTCTTTCTGCAGAGACGCTGAATGGCGTGTTAGCGACAGAGACTCCACCCACGCACTGAACGCTAAACTCACAGTTATTTAAGACTAATGTTCAACCTCTGAGTGAAAGCTGTGGCATCAGAGCGGGAGGTGTCCTCTACAGAGGGGGGCGGGTCTGTGAGTCAGGAGAAAAGAAAGGCGGGTTTCAGAGGTCAGAGGTCAGAGTTGTTTCTGTTACAGGGGCGTGACAGACACATGGATGTGAAATGATGTGAGCGGATCTGAATCTGAAACGTCTTCCTGAATCTCGTGCTGATGTGTGCGCTGCATGTTTCCAGCAAAGATTCAAACAAAGATGTTTGTGTTGAGATTAAACGACGTGTTCTCAAAGACTACAGGAAACCGCAGCGCTGTTTGGAGCGAGTCGCTCCAAACAGCGCTGGACTCCATCATGAAAGCTCATATTGATCTAAGTGACCAGCGACAGCCGAGCGAACCCGGGGCTAAGGAAGCCGGCCCGCGGGCGGCGAGTAAATGAGCGATGCTTATCAGAGCGTGACGCCCTGTTAGACTCACGAAACGATGCGACATTGTCAGCAGAACAAAAAAATGATGGCAGGTAACAAAGACCACACCTCTATTCCCACCTGTTTACTCTCTACTGAGGCGTGTGACTCCTCCCCCTGACAGCTGTGGTTAACCTGAAAACACGAGCGGATGGCTTTAAGGTAACCACCAGGTCACTGTAGTCGCACCCGCCATGTTGGACAGTTTGACACAGGCTCACACACCTGCACGCACATCCAGGTGCAGAGGCGTTTCCTGTTGGTGGACCTAGACTCTAACTGGTCATCAGACAAATGTATCACTTCCTGTTCCCACTGCGTGGAGATAACGAACACACATAAATAAAATACTGTGACTCTGTTCGTCTCTCTCTTTTCGTACGGAGGACCCAAACACTCGGCGCCGTCCTGCATGTGCTGCGATTTCTGCTTTAATCTGCTTCGTGTTGGAGATCGGTGCCACGCACGGAGGAAGCTTCGTCTCTGATATGACAGCAGCGCCATTTGTAATTATTATAATAAAGACGGTGTGTGTGCGGTTTTTGGCGAGACCTCGGTGGCTCTCAGTTTGTAATTGAAGGTTACAAAGAGGAGGGTGGAGGACGTGACGGCTCGTTATCGTCTCCTTAAATGAAGCCTTCGTGCCTCTGACTGTAGAAACATCCGTGTGAAGGTGGCCTTTGTTGGTCCAGCAGCGTCAGGAAACGGTTTGGAAGTCGACAGAGATATAATTACAGCTGTCGGTATCGTCTCTGCCGAGCGTCCCGTCGACGCAGAGCTGACGGGACGTGTCACGGCGAGCTCTTTAAAAGCAGCGTGACAGAAACGCTGACAGCCCGGGCAGAGTAAATAAATACCACTTGTCTGGCCTCGCCATGCGCTGCGGAGCGGAGCCGTGCGCTCCGACGACCTCACAGAAGACAATTCAGCAGGGAGCATTTTAAAGATTTCAAAGTTTAATCGCCTCCGTTTTGAAGTTTTTTTCTTCTTAATTGACACCATCGTCTTCTTTAAAACAGGCGCGCGTGATCCCCAGAGGCTCGGATTAGACGTCACCGCTCGCCGTCTTTGAGGCATCTGACTGCATGCTTTAAAGAAGATGACGGTTCAGAGGAGCGACCTGCCGACCTCGCCTCAGACTTCAAACATTTTCCTAGAAACTCGCCGAGATGACAAAACGTCTGCCGTGTTTTTGGGAGGAAGCGACATGCGCTCTCAGAGCGTGATCTCGCGTGATTTATCTCCCGTGATCCAAGGCGCTGTCTTCTCCACAAGTCGCCCAGCGCCGTCTGTGATGCTGTCAGACGCCATCGTGTTAAAATCTCACCTAGCTTCCATTTTGGGGGCCAGGTGAGCGCTCGAGCGCAGAGCAAAGAACCAGCAGATCAACGAGCCACGAAAGTGGAAGGACTCGAAAACGTGTTCGGCGTGTTCTTTAAACACGCTAAAAGCGTTCTGCTGCCGGGGTCTGAACAGGCGGTAGCTGCAAACGTCTCTGCGACTCCCTCCAACAGCCTCAGACTGACATGATGTGGTGTTCACGCTCCTTTGGCAGCTTCACAGACTGACAGACGAGACAAACCTCTGTGCGTCCCGATGACCCGTAACTGTAGCGTGTGGAGGTTTACAGGTAGATGGGTGACAGCTCAGAGGTGGTCCTGAGAGTCTCAGGGTCTTAGCGTGTGAAGGACTGTTCGGTGCTCTGGCTCAGCTCGGTGAATCTAAAGAGGAAGTGACTGTGGACCTGCTTCCTGCTCCTCTCTGAGGAGTCAGACCAGTCGCCCCCTGCTGGACATCAGAGAGCGTGCAGCTTTAAGAAACTGTGTGTAATGATTCATCTTCTCTTCTGTAGAGACAGAACTAATAAAGACTAGCTACACATTTATGTTAGTGAGGTGTGAAACTGACTCCAGCTATCGGTTTTATTTTGGAAGGAAAACATTCCCCGACTGGCTGTTGTGCTTCGGTCCAAATGAACTTGGGGTCTTCCAGCGAGGGCTTAGAAACAGCCGGGTCGAGACGAGCGAGCCTGGGGCTCATCAAACTCTGCCCATTAGTCAAATCTGAGCTGATTACATGTAGTTAGCCGAGGTCGGCTGAGTCACGGCGGCATAATTAAAGACAAACACTGTGAGGGTCACATGTTCCAAGAGCCAGATGGCAGGGCGAGCCAGCCTTAATGGCAGGATTTACTGAGTCCATCCTGCAGGTTTCTGTGGATTTACACCCAAAATCTGACACAGTGGGGTGGCAGGGCGCCGACAGACACGCAGCGGGGTCAGGCGGTTCATGGGAAATCCAGAGTCTCGCAGGAGAAAACCCTGACAGACCACATCAGTGTGAAAGTGTGAATTCAGTTCGGATGATTTTAACACAGAGCTAACCCAAGTCCTGAGGAGTCAGCTGAAGAGTAAGAACAAGATGCGGGCTACGCCCTGCCCCTGATCAGGTACCCTGCTGGGATAATAATTTGGCCAAAGGAGGAGATAGAAGCCACTGACATCAAGACCAGGAAGCTCCTGACCATGCATGGAGGGTTTCACCCCAAGTCCAGCACCCTGAGACTGTACGCGAAGCAGAAGGAGGCCGGGGACTGGTGAGTGTCAGCACCACAGTCCAGGATGAGACAACGAGCATCCACGAGTACATCAGGAAGATGGCCCCAACTTACTCATTGACAGCTGCTGTCACAGAGAAACTTGCAAATCTGACCTTCGAGAGGTCGAGCAGGATTCAGAGAGGAAGTCAGGAGTAACCGGCTCGAGCACCTGAGGCATCAATAACCATCCAGACCACAAAGCATCTACACAACGCTGTGATTGGTGAGGTGATGTATTCGTGTTATTTTAACGAGGCTTCGGTCTTACAGACGTCAGTGGAGACTGTCCACGCTCAGCAGGCAGGTGTGAGGGCCGGAGCGGGAGACTGCAGGCCCCAGGAACCTGAGGCAGGAGCTGCCATCAGCCTGGACCGCTGCTTCTGCACAGTGGGTGGAGGTGGAGGTGGTGCTTGCTCCAACAGCCTCCCTCTCATAGCCACACCAAACCACTAACAGCAGCAGGAAGGAACTGCTTCATTCTCCCTACTTCACCATTCGGAACACATGACGGCATGTTATGGAAACACGCTGAAGAGAGCTCCGCCTTTAACCTGAACAGGTATCGTTTTTGTCTCCAGCTGTTCTGATCCTGAGGTGGAAAAATGTTCGGACTCGCCGTCTGATTGTGACCAATGCTGGATCCCTGCAGCTCATCTCATTACCATAAATCTCCCCTCGTCTCTCCCGAGCCACTTCCTCCTCTCCCGCTGCTGTCTCCGCCCACGTTAACGACGTCAGGAGGCCTCGGCGCAGCGGCCCAAACGTGCTGCCGTACAGTCACAGAGGGCCGCCCCAGCTGGCTCGGCTTTAATTGGCTCGGCTCAGGTGCCAACTGAGATCAGCTGTCGCTGCAACAACGGCCGCACCTGTTTACACGTCTGTCAGAGCGGCGGCGGCGCCCGAGGCGTGACCCCCGACACACAAGGTCACATGTCCTCTGCTCGGAGGACACATTCACACTGCAAATGAAGTGTTCTTTATCCAACCAACAACCAGCTCCATCAACTACTCTGATTACTAACGAAATACTCTGATTACTGCTCCTGCTGCTCTCGGACCAGTAGTGAGCAGCTGTCAGCACCACAGGAAACGCTGTCAGCGAGAGTGAGCTTGGACTGAGGAAAACTAAAAAACTAAACTTCCTGATATTTTACTGACGAGAGGACAAACACAACGTGGAAACTATTTTGCTCCCTGATGTTGTACATATTAGGAAAATGTGGCTCGGGCGTCTAATTCAGGTATTTAAACACGCTGAGTACCAAAAACATAACTGTGTGATGAGTTATCAGGATGAGCGCCGTGCTGTCTGCGGTTTCATGTTTGCGGACTCGTCACCAGCTGCTCCCTGCGCTCTGACGTTTTAACTGAAAACAAGAGAAATAGTTCAAATTCTGCAAAAAGCAGAACAGTTCTGCTCCCAAACAGGAAGTCCTGCACATGCACGTCCTGTGATGGCTCCAAAGGTGACTCGTACACCCCGAGCGTGTCAGGTTCGTCTCAATAACTTTACTTATAATGGAAGATAAACAGAAGGTGTGTTCAATTCCTGACACGATGTTTGCGTCAGATCCCAGACGCTCCTCTTGCTTTCTCCTCAAACCGAGTCCAGAACAAACTGCTGATCACATGACAGTCAATCAAACAACAGGTTTCTTTGTGTGAAGCTGTGGAAATAAAACTAATTAAACTGAGACGAAGTTTTGGTTCTGAACAAGTCTCTGGGTTTTTACTAGTTATGACATTCAGACCAGAGGTGCTAAATGTATGGCTCGGGGGCCAGAGCGAGGCCACTAAAGCAGCTTTACTCACAGCAGGCATCAAAGGAGTTCTCCTTCATTCCTGGAACAGGAACACTGACAGCGAGTCAGTGATGTGCTCCATGACGAACAGTATGTGGGGAGGATGATCGTGCACTCTGCACAGGTAACACAGTCGGTTACTTTAAACAAGTTACTGCACAAACTTTTTACAGCAAAACATATCATCAGCATAAAGCTGTATTTTCAGTTACTGTAATTACTCTGTTCATATTTACAGTATTTGTAGCGTCTGTTCGTTTACACTGTTGCAGGATTACCACCGTTTATTCATTAGAACAATAATTTACATCAGACAGTAACACACTGAACTAAATGAAATAAAACTATATGTTACAAAGTTCACAGAGTATAAGAAATAGCTCTATAATATCCAGACTACTGTCTCACGCGTGCTCAGTCATCCAGGTCAGGAAATCCCAGAAAGTTGATCCTGTTCATCTGGATGTTTTCAGTTTCATCATCATCAGGTGACTTCTTCAGTGTCAGCTGACTGCAGGTCCCCAACCTTGTAAACATCTGCACAATAACTGAAACCAGCACCACTGAATGAACTGTGAGCTCAGTTCTTTGATCATTAATATGCGAATTGTGGTGACCAACAGCAGCTAACATGTTGTTAATCTGAAACATTTTTCTGCATCTATTTTCAGTTTTTACTGTTTTTCTGTCAGATTTTCAGTCCCACCTTCTTCCAAACATTTTTCTACAGGCTGCTCAGTATCAAAGTCATCCTGCAGCAGTTTTACTGCCCAGCTCTGTTTCCTGTCTTTGTGCTTTTAGACCAGGGGTGGGCAATCTCAGTCCACGAGGGGCGGTGTCCCTGCAGGTTTTAGATGTGTCCTCGAACCAACACAGCTGGTTTAAATGGCTAAATTAGCTCCTCAACATGTCCTGAAGTTCTCCAGAGGCCTGGTAAGGAACTAATCATGTGATTCAGGTGTGTTGACCCAAGGTGAGATTGCCCACCCCTGTTTCAGACACATAATTATGCATCTTCTGTATGTTGAGCACTCAGAGGTCTCTCTCTTTCTTTCCCTCACGTTTTGTCTGAACCACATAACTCCCCATTAAATTCTGAGCTGGTTGTTAAAGAGGCTGCGACTTCATCTGTGTCATCAGATTAGCCGAGTGATTTGTCCTCACAGAGGCTCACTGCCGTCATCATTACTGTGACTGGTGGAGGATCCTCAGCTGCTCACACGTTAACCAGCTGCCATCTAGTGTCACATCTGGGACAGTCACAGGATCGTATGATAACGACGATGCAGATCAGTGAGAGGAGGTGGGTGCAGGGACTATTACTGATAAAAAAGGATGAAGATGAAGCTGCCAGGCAGGAGGAGAAGAGCTCAGACGGAGGAGGATGCTGGGATAGGAGGAGATGGAGGCAGATGATCCGCTGTGCAGTGGAGCTATGAATGCAGCAGCTGAAAGAAGAAGCAGATTTACAGTAGGCGGCTGATCTGGCCTCTCCTTTCAGTGCCTGACAGTAACAGACTTTGACCTCCCCCCCGTGGCTCCAGTTGAATAAAAGCCATGACTGCTGGATGTTTGAGGGAAAATCTGCCTATATTACAATAGGAGGCTAAGACGGGCCTCCATGCTCGTCTGATCATGTGCTTGACAGTTGTTGCACCAACGTGGGCACGGCCTGTTGAACAAGAAGCCAGCAGGCATCATAGATTTCAACGACAGGCTGACTCGCTGACAGATCCGCGCCTGCTTGCCGCAGGCCGAACACACGGGGGAAGGTGTGTTTGCGGGGAGGAGGGTTCAAAGGTTATGCCTGGAAGAAGCAGCAGCAGTGATGGGAGACTGTCACGGCCCAGCGAACACTGACATGCCGACTGAGCTTATCCTGGCCTGCCGACGCTCATCTCAGGGTGCTAAATTAGATCCATCGCCAGTTCATGAAAGGCATGCGTCTGACAGCACGCCTATCAAATCCCCGCAGATGTGTGTGCAGCAGTGAGCCACACTGCTCATAAATACGCTAACATGTAAAGTCAGGTCAGACAAAGTCCCCAAATTGGCCCAGAGTCAGAGATACAGCTGACAGACAGGAGAGAGGGTTTCTGCATGAAAATCAGCAGGAAACAGACACGTTCACACACAAAAGTCCTTCTTATTAAACTCGAAACAGCTTTAAGAGCATTTAATCACTGGTGGTTTATACTGTGTCATATTCTAGAGGGAAATATAAGCTAGGAAAGCCTTTGACTGCTAAAAAAGAGGAACAAAAAATACAACTCCCAGAAGGCTCTTCGCACAGCGCGTGCGCTGTTGTACCATAACGACGTGATGAGCGTTTATGTTTTCAGTAGCAACCGTGAGTTAAACTGAACAAAGTCGTTGTAAAAGGTAAGAAATGCGTCAGATGTTACCAGAAAAATGACCGGAAACAAGTCAGAAGTAAATATGGAGTCACGAGCGTTTGAGGCGACACGCAATCTGATAATTAGACGGTTCCGCTAGCTCGTTAGCTACTGCTGCTAATGCGGAAAAAAACACGATAGATTCAGAGCTTTTCAGTGAAATACATCCACGTACGCATAATATATATTTTAATTTATTTACCTGATATTAATATGGTGTGTCCCATTGGTCAAAGATAACGCTGCTTTGTTAAATCATCGCTCGGTACCAGACTACCTTTAAATTCTATACGTTTTAATGTTCACGGTCGAAAGTAGCGTTAAATGTGGCTTCGTAATTATCGTCGAAGACTCGGAAACATCGGAATTAGCCGGTTTTAAGTTCGGCATACATGTAACACACTAGGCTGTTTGAATTTTGGTGCTTTTGAAATGGTGAACAGTCCGTTTAACACCGCGCTATTAGAGGCGTCTTTAAAGTGAAGTGCTGCTGATTAAGTTTTCATTGTAAAGTATTTTTATTCATTGTGCCGATTGTGTTTTTAACCTCACTGAGAGATTTATCTTCAGAGATGAATTATAAAAGGCGTAAAGCTGTCTGTAACCGCCACCGACGGTTGAATCTTCTGTCCAGGCTGAAACATGTCAACCCTCCGGGATGAGACGGCAGCAGATGTGCCGGTCAAGGACGTCACGGTGGACCTCTCCAGACTCACACCGGCTCCACCAGGTGTGTCCACACTCATCAGGCTGTTTCAGAGTCCTCCACGTACCAGCAGACAGTTGCATGACTAAAACGTTGAATTCTAACCTACATTTTAGGTTAAATCCAGTGCTCTGTTTTATGTGGTACAGTTTGTTCACCTGCTAATTTGTTGATTTCTGCTCACAGAGTCGTCGACCTATCAGCACGCCCGTGCGCGACTGGACATCTCGCGTGTGTCCCGGGAGGAGCTGGAGGACCGCTTCCTGCGGCTGCAGGAGGAGACGCTGCAGCTCAAACAGCACAGCCACAAACGGGATGATCTAATCAAGAAGTGAGGCTTCTCCCATATGCCCGGGGCGTTTTTATCACTGAACAAAAGCACGTCTTTAAAGAGAACACGTTTATTTCCTCAATAATATTTTTCCACACAAAAAGCTCCAGAATCCTTAATGTGTCTAACAATATACCATTTAATTTAACTGTCTCTCTGCAGACTGAGCACAAAGCTGAAGAGGCTGATGAACAACCGTGACCGCATGGAGCAGCTGGCAGCAGGGACAGCCCCATCCTCCAGGGTCCGAGACGTGGAGATGGAGGAGATGATGGAGGAGCTCCACGAGAAGGTCCGGGCCCTGCAGGCCGAAAACGAAGGGCTGAAACAGCGCCTCCTGGTGGCAAAGCATCAACTCATCAATCGTCAGAGCCAGAGGCCGACGCCGTACGACCGCATCCAGCCGCGAGTCAACACGGGGTTGAAGAAGTTCAGAGACGACATGTCGTCTCCGTCTTTAATACGACCTAAAAGTGAGTTCTGCGGCGTCTCCAGAGCTTCTCTGCCATCACGCTCCACGAACTGCGTGTTTTCTTTCTCTCTGTTTAACTTTTACCATCTTCCCTCTGTGAATTCATCTCCTGCAGGTACGAGGAGTTTGGAGGGAGGAGGACGACCTCCGACTGGCCTGCTGCCTCGCTATGGGCACAGTCTGCTGGAGGAGGCCAGATCAGAGATCCGCAACCTGTGAGTAGGAATAGGAATCAGTGAGATGTTAGTGATCGATTCTGGCTCAAAAACACCTCTAAGCAGGATATCACTCCGGGTTCTTGGCTGGCTTAGCGTTAGCATGCTGTCTGTGCAGGTGCATGTAAAGAGCTGAAGTTGTGTCAGCAGCATGATGGAGCTGTTTCTGGATGCACGAGCACAAGACTCCATAAGCAGGATCGATCGGCAAACAGACTAACAATTCCATACAGCTGGACTACTGGGAACCACTTCTCTACAAGAACCAGTTCTTAATTCCCGTCCTTACCTATGAGTCATCCTGAGCTTATTTAAGGCAAGGCAAGGCAAGTTTATTTGTATAGCACAATTCAACAACAAGGTGGTTCAAAGTGCTTTACAGAGACATTAGAAACAAAAACAAATAAAAAGCATGATTTAAAATTGATTAAAACAATCAAACAAACTAACTAATTAACAAACAAACAAACAAACAAACGAAACAGTATATAAAATCAAAACAGATAAAATCAGTAGTTAAATGCAAGTTTTGAAATTTAAGCTTAAAAGTGTGGATTTGGTGCTTTATTCAAATGCAGCTGAGAACAGGTGAGTCTTCAACCTGGATTTAAATAAACTGAGTGTTTCAGCTGATCTGAGGCTTTCTGGGAGTTTGTTCCAGATATAAGATTTAACCATGCCACACTGGACTCTACTCTGGCTGCTTTTCACCAGTTTGTGAATTGTCCCACAAGGAGCAACAGGACAATTGACCTACTGTATGCTAATGTGAGAGATGCATACAGAGCCACCCCCCCCCCCCCAGAAGTCAGACCACAACCTGGTTTACCTACAGCCACAATACACACCCCTCGTCCAAAGGCAGCCGGTCACAACGCGCTCCATCCGGAGATGGACCCCAAAAAAGGAGGATGCTCTGAGGGACTGCTATGACACCACAGACTGGGATGTGCTCCTGAGCCCACATGGTGAGGACATAGAGGGGGCGACACACTGTCTTACAGACTACCTCAACTTTTGTGTGGACACGGTCGCACCTGCTAAGACGGTACGGTGTTATCCTAATAACAAACCGTGGGTAACACAGGAAGTCAAAGCTGTCCTCAACATGAAGAAGAAGGCTTTCAGGAGCAAAGTGAAGGAGGAGATGAAAGCAGCACAGCGGGAGGTGAAACGCTGCCTGAGGGAAGCAAAGGACACCTACAGGAGGAAGGTGGAGCAGAAGTTGGAGAGGAACAATATGAGGGAGGTCTGGAATGGTGTGAAAACCATCACAGGCCACAACACCAAGAAAAGCACAGTGGGGGGACTGTGGAGAAGGCAAACAAACTCAACAACTTCTTCAACAGGTTTGACCAGCCCACAACCCCCCCACCCTCACCCTCACCTTCACTACAGAGTCCTCTCCCCACTCTCCTGCCTCCCTCGCTTCCCCCCCTTCCTGACACCATGACACCCCCCTCCTCCAATCCCTCTCTCAGCAGCAAGACATCTCCCCCCCTCCCCTCCTCCCAAACATCTCCCAGTGTCACAGTGGATCAGGTCAGGAGACAACTGAGGAAGCTTCGCCCCAGAAAGGCAGCAGGCCCAGACAAGGTGTGTCCTAGGATGCTAAAGGCGTGTGCTGCTGAACTTGGGGAGCCGCTACAACGAGTCTTCAACCTCAGTCTGCGACTGGGGAGAGTGCCCGCCCTATGGAAGACATCCTGCATCGTCCCGGTCCCCAAAAAGAACCGGCCCAATGAGCTGAATGACTTCCGACCGGTGGCACTGACGTCACATCTTATGAAGACTCTAGAGCGGCTCTTCCTCAACCTCCTCCGACCACAGGTACAACATGCCCAGGACCCACTACAGTTTGCATACAAGGCGGGTGTCGGAGTGGAGGATGCCATCCTGTACCTCCTGCATAGAGCCCACTCACACCTGGATGGGGGAAAAGGCACGGTCAGGATCCTGTTTCTTGACTTTTCCAGTGCCTTTAATACCATCCGGCCCTGTATGCTTCAGGAAAAACTGAACAGGATGGAGGTGGACCCCTGCCTGGTGGCTTGGATCTCCGACTACCTCACCGACAGACCACAGTACGTCAGGCTGAAGGACATCACGTCTGACACTGTGGTCAGCAGCACAGGAGCACCACAGGGAACTGTGCTGTCCCCTCTTCTCTTCACCCTGTACACCTCTGACTTCTGCTACAACTCTGAATTATGCCACATTCAGAAGTTTGCAGATGACACAGCCATCATGGGGTGTATCTGGGACGATGAGGAAGAGGAGTACAGAAGTCTGGTGAGGAACTTTGTCGCATGGAGTCACACAAACCAACTCAACACCTCAAAGACTAAGGAACTGGTTGTGGACTTCGGGAGGTCTAGAGAAGGTCCACTGCCAGTTCAGATAGAGGGGGAGGAGGTGGAGGTGGTCAACAAGTACAAGTACCTCGGGCTGTGGGTGGACAATAAACTGGACTGGTCATGCAACACAGAGCACCTGTATAAAAAAGCCCAAAGCCAACTGTACTTCCTCAGGAGGCTGAGGTCTTTTAACATCTGCAGGAAGCTCCTGAGGATGTTTTACCAGTCGGTGGTTGCTGGAGTACTTTTCTATGCTGTGGTGTGCTGGGGGAGCAGCACAGCAAAGAAGGACTCATCCAGGCTGGAGAAACTGATCAGGAGGGCTAGCTCTGTGGTCGGCATGAAGCTGGACACTCTGGTGACAGTGGCAGAGAAAAGGACATTAAAGAAACTGCTGGACATTATGGACAATGCTGGGCATCCTCTGCACACGGCCATTAACAACCAGAAGAGTCTGTTCAGTGACAGGTTGCTTCTCCCAAAGACAAGAACTAACAGACTTAAAAACTCCTTTGTCCCACACGCCATCAGACTGTTTAACTCCTCTCTGGAGGGGAGAGGGAGGGGAGACAGGAGGACAAAGGAGGGGGGAACAACTAAGCTGTAGTGCCTCTTCACCTCACTGTGCAATACTTTTTGTAAATAGTCAACAGTGCAATAGACCTCAATACTTGAAATGTGCAATTCACTTGTATTTTTATTTTTTATTCCTATTTATTCTATTTATCCCCTTCGTATATTTTATTTATATTTGTCTCTGTATTTATATATATGTGTGTGTGTGTGTGTGTGTATAACTCTGTAACTTCTGTCGGTGCTGTGCTTTTTTGGAAGTCGAATTTCCCAGAGGAACCCACCCGAGGGATTAATAAAGTTCTATCTTATCTTATCTTATCTTAAGGAGCATAAAAGCTGAATGCAGCTTCTCCGTGTCTGGTTCTGACTCTGGGAACTGATAAAAGACCGGATCCAGATGACCTGAGGGATCTGGAAGGTTCATACTGGGTCAGGAGGTCACTGATGTATTTTGTAGAGATGGCACGATACCACTTTTTTATGTTCGATACCGATATCATAAATTTGGATATCTGCCGATACCGATATGAATCCGATATAGTGTGTTTTAATCAACAAAGCTGTTTTTTAAATATCTTGCTGCATTTTGTATAAGTTCATACTCAAGTTTAAAACAACAACTACACTAAAGCTATTCTGTTATACCTGTATGCAAAAAAAATATTTCATAGTTCAGCAATACTGATCAAGCTAATAAACTCAAACCTACACCATCCTCCCTATTCTGGTATTTTAAAGAGTACTTAGCGTAAATATTAAGCAACCTAACTAATAGGGTTCCAACTCCCAGCAACAACAAAAATAAATACCGTATTTTCACGACCATAAGGCGCACTTAAAAGTCTTAGATTTTCTTCAAAAAGTGCGGCGCGCCCTATAGCGCGGTGCGCCCTGTGTGTTGTAAGGCAGACGTAGTAGAGAACACCATGAGAACGTTAAAGGGTGAAGTGTGGGCGTTGATCGTATATACCGGGACAATCGCACATACCTGTATAAAAGGACAGGTATGTGCATTATGTGGAACATCGTTGTTTTAACAACCCTGAAAATGGCAAAGAGACACGCTTACGAAGCACAGTTTAAACTGAAGGCCATCAGCTACGCGGAGGAACATGGAAATCGAGCAGCAGTGAGAGAATTTAAGATTAACGAATCGATGGTTCGCAAATGGAGGAAGCTGGAAAACGAGCTCCGGCAGGTCAAGAAAACGCAGCTGAGTTTCCGCGGACATAAGGCGAGGTGGCCCGAGTTGGAGGAAAGACTCGAGCGGTGGATCATCGAGCAAAGAGCGAGCGGGAGAAGCGTTTCGACGGTCACCATTCGGCTAAAAGCAGTTTCACTAGCTGAAGAGATGAACATTGAACATTTCCAAGGAGGTCCGTCTTGGTGCTTTCGTTTTATGAAACGGTGCCATTTTTCCATCCGGACCAGGACTACGGTAGCGCAGCAACTTCCAGCGGATTATAAGGAAAAGCTGGCCATCTTCCGCTCCTACTGCAGCAAACACATCGGCGACAAAAACATCCAGCCCAGCCACATCACAAACATGGACGAGGTCCCGCTCACTTTTGACATCCCGGTGAGTCACACTGTGGAGAAGAAGGGGACCAGCACGGTAGCGATACGCACAACGGGGTTTGAAAAGTCTTGTTTCACTGTTGTGCTTGGCTGCCATGCTAATGGACAGAAACTGCCGCCTATGGTGATTTTTAAGCGAAAGACTTTGCCTAAAGAGAAGTTTCCAGCAGGAATCATCATTAAGGCAAATGAAAAGGGCTGGATGGATGAGGAAATGATGAAAGACTGGCTGAGGGAGGTGTATGTAAGGAGACCAGGTGGTTTTTTCCACGCATCACCATCGCTGTTGATCTGTGACTCTATGCATCTCACAGCCGATGTGAAAAAACTAATGAAACAAAGGAACTGTGAGCTTGCTGTCATTCCGGGAGGCCTGACAAAGGAACTCCAACCGCTGGACATCGGTGTGAACCGCCCGTTCAAAGTAAGGCTGCGAGCGGCCTGGGAGCGATGGATGACCGATGGAGACCACAGTTTCACTAAGAGTGGAAGGCAGCGCCGGGCGAGTTACGCCACAATTTGCCAATGGATTGTAGATGCTTGGGCTAACATGTCTGCTGGCACTGTTGTTCGAGCTTTCGCAAAAGCCGGCATCGTTTCCGAGGAGCCGCACAGCACGGAAAGTGACTCTGATGGTGAAGACAGTGAACCTGGCATGTTTGATGGAGATTTAGCGCAGCTGTTCAATTCAGACACAGAGGATGAGGACTTCGATGGGTTTGATTGATGATAAAAATGTGAGTACCAAACTTCGTTTTGCTCCTGCTTTATTTTTAAATATGCACACTTGTATGCTTGTGTGTTGTTGATGATGACGATTACTGGCAATAGAAATGTGAGTAAGGTACCGAATTCAGGTTTGCTCCCGCTTTATTTTTAAATACGCATACGGTACTTGTATGCGCCCTATGGTCCAGTGCGCCTTATGTGTGTTAAATACAGTAAGGGCACACATAACTGAGACTGCGCCTTTTAGCACAGTGCGCCTTATGGTCGTGAAAATACGGTAAATAAAAAATAGGGAACCACCCCTCACGCTCCACCTCATGATGCTTACTCGACGTAATCAACCTTAATTTGATGCAGTGTGAAAAAAATGCACAGAAATCAATTATTTTTCAAGAAATATTAAATAGATTCAACATCTTTCTTCAACAAAATTGCAGACTGCACAGATGGTACCTTCCCAAAGGAAAAAGTACTATAGCTTACTAGGGTATATATACAGTATATTAGACTTAATAGTCACTACAGTGGGGCAAAAAAGTATTTAGTCAGCCACCGATTGTGCAAGTTCCCCCACCTAAAATGATGACAGAGGTCAGTAATTTGCACCAGAGGTACACTTCAACTGTGAGAGACAGAATGTGAAAAAAAATCCATGAATCCACATGGTAGGATTTGTAAAGAATTTATTCGTAAATTAGGGTGGAAAATAAGTATTTGGTCACCTCAAACAAGGAAAATCTCTGGCTCTCACAGACCTGTAACGTCTTCTGTAAGAAGCTTTTCTGTCCCCCACTCGTTACCTGTATGAATGGCACCTGTTTGAACTCATCATCTGTATAAAAGACACCTGTCCACAGCCTCAAACAGTCAGACTCCAAACTCCGCCATGGCCAAGACCAAAGAGCTTTTGAAGGACACCAGGAAAAGTATTGTAGACCTGCACCAGACTGGGAAGAGTGAATCTACAATAGGCAAGCAGCTTGGTGTGAAAAAATCAACTGTGGGAGCAATCATCAGAAAATGGAAGACATACAAGACCACTGATAATCTCCCTCCATCTGGGGCTCCACGCAAGATCTCATCCCGTGGGGTCAAAATGATCATGAGAACGGTGAGCAAAGATCCCAGAACCACACGGGGGGACCTGGTGAATGACCTGCAGAGAGCTGGGACCAAAGTAACAAAGGTCACCATCAGTAACACACTACAACGGCAGGGAATCAAATCCCGCAGTGCCAGACGTGTTCCGCTGCTGAAGCCAGTGCATGTCCAGGCCCGTCTGAAGTTTGCCAGAGAGCACATGGATGATACAGCAGAGGATTGGGAGAATGTCATGTGGTCAGATGAAACCAAAGTAGAACTTTTTGGTATAAACTCAACTCGTCGTGTTTGGAGGAAGAAGAATACTGAGTTGCATCCCAAGAACACCATACCTACTGTGAAGCATGGGGGTGGAAACATCATGCTATGGGGCTGTTTTTCTGCCAAGGGGACAGGACGACTGATCCGTGTTAAGGACAGAATGAATGGGGCCATGTATCGTGAGATTTTGAGCCAAAACCTCCTTCCATCAGTGAGAACTTTGAAGATGAAACGAGGCTGGGTCTTCCAACATGACAATGATCCAAAACACACCGCCCGGGCAACAAAGGAGTGGCTCCGTAAGAAGCATTTGAAAGTCCTGGAGTGGCCTAGCCAGTCTCCAGGCCTCAACCCCATAGAAAATCTGTGGCGGGAGTTGAAAGTCCGTGTTGCTCGGCGACAGCCCCAAAACATCACTGCTCTCGAGAAGATCTGCATGGAGGAATGGGCCAAAATACCAGCTACTGTGTGTGCAAACCTGGTAAAGACCTATAGTAAACGTTTGACCTCTGTTATTGCCAACAAAGGTTATGTTACAAAGTATTGAGTTGTATTTTTGTTATTGACCAAATACTTATTTTCCACCCTGATTTACCAATAAATTCTTTACAAATCCTACCATGTGGATTCATGGATTTTTTTTTCACATTCTGTCTCTCACAGTTGAAGTGTACCTCTGGTGCAAATTACTGACCTCTGTCATCATTTTAGGTGGGGGAACTTGCACAATCGGTGGCTGACTAAATACTTCTTTGCCCCACTGTATATACAACAAACTATTTACAACACAGGGGGAAATCAAGACCATGACAAACTGAAACACAGGGCTTAAATACATAGAGGGAGTAATCAGGGAATAGACAACAGGAGGGAAACACAGCTGGGGCAAATCAGAACTGACGAGACAAGGAAGCGTAAACTGAACACACTGAGATAAGACAGACCTTCAAAGTAAAACAGGAAACGCATAACAGTCATGCCTAAAACAAAACACTGACAACATCGAATCGTAACAAAAGTATTTCCTGTTTTCTACGTATGTTTTGAACCAGTTTAGTACAGTTCCTGAAAGACCTGTCCAGTTCTCCAGTCGTTTGAGTAATATGTTGTGGTCAACTGTATCAAATGCTGCACTGAGATCCAGTAAAACTAAGACTGACATTTTTCCACTGTCTGTGTTCAGACATATGTCATTAAACACTTTTGTCAGAGCGGTTTCAGTGCTGTGGTTCTGTCTAAAACCTGACTGGAAGGCATCGTAGCAGTTACTCTGTTTAAGAAGTAACTGAGCTGTTGAGAAACTGCTTTTTCAATGATCTTACTTAAAAACGGGAGATTTGAGATCGGCCTGTAGTTGTTCATTTGTGTCTTGTCAAGATTGTCCTTTTTCAGTATAGGTTTGATTACAGCAGTTTTTAGTGGTTCTGGAAACACGCCTGATATTAAAGAAAAGTTGACGATCTGTAACAGGTCTGACTCTAAAGTCTTTGAGACCTTTTTGAAAAAACTTGTTGGCAGGACATCTAAACAGCAGGAGGAGGAGTTCAGTTGACCTAAGATGTCCTCCAGGTCTTTGCTGTTAATAGGGTCAAACAGTTTCATGGTGTTTAAACAGGTTTTCGGTGGACACAGTACATATCCTGGATATTAAGGATATTATTAAAGGTGGTATTTTACATCAGTCATTGAAACTCCTCACAAATATTTACCGTGTCCTCCTAGCTGGCATCGGCACTGAAACAGGAAGATAAGAGTAACTAAGGCTCCACAGAGCTTCCTTCTGAGGATTTATAAATGACAGTTTTTGTAGTTCTTTACTGGATTCACGCTGTGAGTGAAGTGCAGACTCGCAGCTTTAGCTGGAGGGTTTAAATAAGGTCGTGACACACACAGTCCCTCATTTTCAGAGGCTCATTGATTGTGACGCGCCATGTTTGTGTCGCAGAGAGAATGTGATCGAGTCCCAGCGGAGCCGCATGGAGGAGCTGGAAGGTGCATCGGAGCTGCTGAGGGAGGAGCTGAGGAGGAAGGAGGCCGAGTATGAAGAGAGACTCCTGCAGGTCCGGCAGGAGCAGAGCTCCAAACTGAGGTACGAGCTGCTGGTTTTAAATACGAAGCCTTCCGTAAAGCTGAGCGGCGCCTCGTTCTGATGTTTCCTGTTATTTCATCAAAAATGTCGTTTATGTTTGAGTAAATGAAAATCCATCTAAATAAAACCAGTGAGAATATTTTGGTCTCAGGTTTTTGTTGGAGGGGAGCACCAGAACCTGTTTCTCACGGTTTCAGTCCAACAGCTTTCACCGTATCAGGGCAGAAGATGAGCTCGTGCTGTGGCGAGGCGTCTGTCATTCACAATAATCGCTTTCTGTGGTCACCTCTTCACTCAAAGCTGTGCTCGAGGTCGAGGTTGTGGATGAATCTTTGTTTTTTCCTGTCAGGACGCACGTCAACAGCAACGTGACGCTGATCAAACTGCAGAAGCAGCTGGCGGTGAGATCCAACACCGTGGCTGAGCTGGAGGGGCGATATCTGCAGCTGCAGGAGGTGAGACGTTTCCTGGCCTCCTCCTCTTCCTCCCCCACCTGAAACCCTGCAGCACCAAGATCAACATCCAGTAATCACTACTGATCTTCTCTGTCTGTGAGAGAACAAATTATCGCACTTTTCTATGCAACGCTGTGACTTCAAGCGCAATCAAATCCCTCTGCAGCCAATCAGGAGAAAGATTTCTTAAGAGGGGAGGGGCTTGATTCAGTGCACAGCATTGTTTTAAACTGTGAATCATGCAGATGAGTAGGGACGAAACACCAGAGCTGGATATGATGAGCTCAAAGATCATGTGACTAACCTCCCGTTTATAATTCCACCTTATGGCACTGACACACATCTGCAGACACAGCTGGCCTGACGAGATCAACAAGACCAGGTGTCAGGTGTGTACACAGAGCGAGCTAACAGCGGCGGCGTTTGTTTTGCAGAGTCAGCAGACGCTTAAGCTCAGTCATGAAGCGGCGATGGCGAAGGTGGACGAGCTGTCGGCGGATCTGAAAAACGAGCGGCTGAAGCGCTTGGAGCTGGAGAAGCAGCTGCAGAGTGCCAGCGTCTCCAGGACGAGGATGGAGCAGGTGAGCCCGAGTCCGCTGTAGGGGTGTGCTGCTGTGCAGGTGTGGTGGCTCACCTGCCTGTGTGTGCGTTCAGCTGCAGGAGAGGATCGGCGAGCTGGAGCAGGACAGAGACCTGCTGAAGGACAGCAACGAGAAGCTGCTGAACAGGTGAGCAGAAGGAGGCGAAGACACGCCGCGGCGCTGTGAGGGCCGTTTGTCCATGAACGTTTCAGTCTTACCTGGCCCAGGTTGACCTCCGTCACCTCCTCCTTTCGTTGCAGCGCCTTTGACGTCTCTCAGCAGGAGAAATGGCAGCTTCAGGAGCAGCGGCTGAAGCTTCAGATCTCTCAGCTGGAGACGGCGCTCAAGGCCGACCTCGTCGACAAAAACGAGATCCTCGACAAAGTCAAGGCCGAGAGAGGTACGGGTACGCCCCCTACCTGCCCATTAAGACCGCTCCGTGTCCCGTGAGAGCGCCGAGGGTGAACGTGGCGACCGATTTCCTCCCTCTGATTGTTTTTCAGACACAAACAAGAAGCTGAAAGAAGCAAATCAGAAGCTGGAGGTGCAGTTCCTGCAGCAGAAGCAGCAGCTGGAGGAACTGAACGAGCAGCTCAAGTTTTACAGTCGGGTGAGCAGATGAATCAAATCCTCTCGCCTGCTGCAGGTTTGGTGTGTGTGACATCACCGTGCTCTTCACAGGGGAGCGACTACGACGTGGCCGAACTCACCGAGGCGCTGCTGCTCGTCAAAGTGAGTGCCCGTCACACGCCGCTGCCGTCGTTACTGCGATCATACACAGCCCAGATTCAGTCTCACGTCTCGCCTTTTGTCTGTAACATCATCGTCTATCAGACACGTAAATCCCAGAGGAGTGGAGATCTGGACTTCCTGAGGGAGGCGGAGGAGGAAACGGGCGGCACCAGCATGGAAAACGCCATTAAGGAGCTGCGAGCCGCTCACGCCGAAACCATCCAGGAGCTGGAAAAGACCCGGAGCCTCCTGAGCACGGAGAGCCGGATCAGCCAAGGCTACAAGGTGGAGCAAACACACCCGCCCACTTTTATTCTTACTGTATGCAAAGCAGCAAGGGGAGGGGTCAGAGTGGAACCTGATCACGTTTGTTGTGCTGAGCAGAATCTATTTCCTTTCTTGTGGCCGCAGGCCGAGCTGGACGCCGCGCTACGCAAGATGGACGCCGACAAACTCGAGTACGAGCAGAAGCTAGAACGCCAGGCTCAGCTGCTGGACGCCAGGGCAACGAAGATCAGGAAACTGGAAGGTTCCCGCCCACCCAAGCATCCATCCAGTTCTCCTGCTGATGTTCAGTTTAAAGAATAAATGAACCGTTGATGATGAGGTTTCTCTGCTCCGCAGCTCAGCTCAGAGACATCGCCTACGGGACCAAAACCTACAGCGTCAAAGCGGACGCCACAGCCGAGGACGAGGCCGACGAATCTGGCGAAGCGCTTCACCTGGAGAGTGGAGAAAACCTGCTGGAGCTTCAGATAGTAGGCGTCACGCTGTCTGGCTCTGCCCTGCAGATGCTGGGCGAAGCTGAGCCCGCCACCTTCTGTACGTACGCCTTCTACGTGTTCGAGCTGCACGCCACACCGGTGGTGACGGGCCACAGTCCAAAATACAACTTTACTTCTAAGTACGTGGTTAGCGTGGACGAACGCTTCCTCGACTACCTCCACCGGGGCGCGGTGAGGGTGGAGCTGCACGAAGCGCTCGGTCTGGACTGGAGGACGCTGGCGGCTGGCGAGCTTCATCTGCAGCAGCTGCTGGAACAGGACGGGAAGGTTCACGGCAGCGTGGCGCTCGTCGGTGAGTCATTGGTCTGTGGGGGGAGGGAGAGACTGACATAAGCACAGACTGAGAGACAGCCAAAGAGCTGCTCGTGTAAAGGCTCAGGCTCACTGACAGAGTCCATGTTTCATTTGTCACACACACAGACACACACAGACACACACAGACACAAGAACAACACTGAACAGGTGCAGACCGACAGCGAGCAGTGAACAACCGTTACCGGGTGCATCACTAAAGTACATTATTTTGTTATTAAGTGCATGAGCAGTGTAGAGAGTCCAGTCCAGCATCACTCGGTGTGGACACACTGCAGGTCAGGGAGCTCTGAGCGAGCGGTGCATCCAGCAGAGCGCACCGCTCTTTGGAGAGCTCGTCTATCCCGATGCTGTTCCTCCACCTTCAGAGGGAGGTGGAGGTCTGAGGAAGAAGAGACGCTTCTTTAAAAAGATGTTTAGCGCCATCTGCTGTCAGTACGGAACATGACGTCATGAGTTTGGTTGGTTGTGGCTAGCAGACTTAACATAAACTAATGTGAGTCTGTTAGCTGCAACCAACCACATGACGTTACATCTAATGTAAATTAGCCTTTATAAGGGGAGCGCCTCATGTCCGCTCTAAGCTCAAATATGTACAAGGTGAGAGTAGGGCCGAGGACACAACCTGGATATTTACCTTCCTGTGTGTCATGAGGGGCCGTGTGACCCGCGAGCCAGCTCAGTGACGGCCGGATCCACGCGGTCTGCGGGCTGGCGGCTGTACTTGACGATGACGGTAGACTCGGCGACTGTCGGTGATGCTCGATGAAAACGCGTCGTCAGATGAACGCTCGTGTGCAAACCTCTTTCAGGGTCGCGTGATGAGGCGCGCTGCTTCGGCTCCTTGGAGTTCTGGCTCAGGCTGAGGGTGCCCATGACGGAGACGCTGCGACTGTACCGAGAGAAGATGAAGGCGGTGAGCTTCATCATCACCCGTCATCACTCAGATACACGAGCAGGAGGATACACCCATGGTGTACACACACCTGAGCAGGTGAAGGTTCTCACTCGTGTCGTTTCTCCTCAGCCTCCGCCAACGACCGGCGACTGGAACGAGCTCTTCATCACCGTCCGCCGCTGCTCCGGCCTTCAGCCGCGAGGCTCCTGGCAGCCGAGCCCCTATGTCGTCTACAAGTTCTTTCACTTCCCCGACCACCCCACCGCCACCGTTCACAACCGCCAGGACCCCGACTTCCATGACCTCAGGTCGTACTCCGTCTCGATGGATGCGGACCTGGACCGGTACCTGAAGTCGGAGCTCCTTCAATTCTACGTGTTCGACTACAAAGAGGAGCAGATGGACATGTACCTGGGGAAGGCCCAAGTCCCTCTGAGGACGCTGACCCACGACGAGAGCCTCACAGGTGAGTCAGGTGTTTGTAGCACACTGTTCGCCTGCAGGTGCAGCTTCAGTGTTCAGCTGCAGCGTGACCTGTTAAAATGGGGTTCTTTCTCACCGTCATTACCTGAACATGGGCATACACACTTTACACTGGTTTTAAATAAACTGGACAGGAAATGTTTTCATTTTTAGCTCCTGATGAAGGCTCCAGGCTTTTCGATAAAACATCGAAAAGTGTTTTAATGGTTTAAACTTCTTAAATCTAAAGTTAACCAAACGCCTCACACTGCTGCTGTCTGAGGAAATGTTTCAGGATCAGCTCGATCAGATGTGAGTGAGCACGTGTAACCTGCTCTGCTCCCTCAGGTGTGTTTTCGCTGGCCGATCCCTCTGGACTCCCCGCCGGGAACATCGAAGTGACTCTGAAGTGGAAGGTCTCCTACATCCACCCGGTGGACGCCATGGAGGACGAGCCCAGGTTTACTCCTGTGGAGGAAGCGTCAGAGGCCAAACAACAGCCGGAGGGCAAGGAGGCCCGCCGCCATCGCGCCGAATCTCAGGTCAGGTCATCCAGATGACCCAAACATAAATGATAAATTTAATAATGGCCTGAAAATGTTTTCGATTTTTTTCTCCTTTTCTGCGAATTTAAACACAACAATCGAGCGATTCCCATAATTCCCTGAGGAGCCTGTTCCTCCTGAAGGCTGTGGCCTTCCTGTGGCTTCAGCAGATGTTCACCTGTGACTCGGTCCAGGTGTGCTCTTCCCTCACCTCTCTGGATGCTTCCCCCTTCAGGCCCCGCTGCCCAAACCAAGACTGAAGACTCAGGTGAAGGGAACGCCACCTGCCAAAAAAGTCACGTTTGTAGAAGGGACAGCCGCCAACCAACAGGTGAGAGGCACTGCCTCTGTCAGGTGATCAGAGAGGGAGGAGTTTACCTGCAGCTCAGCAGGTGCATTCAGGGCTCAGGTGGAGATCGGATAAAACAACACGTGGAGTTTGATGTTTTTCTGTTTTTCCTTCTTTCAGC